>NC_080422.1:84229013-84529013 GCF_029873635.1 Malania oleifera | reverse complement strand
TGGGAAATGATGCTTCATACAAAATTGTTGAAATAGGGAATATCAGAATTAAAATGTTTGATGGTGTTGTGAGAACATTATGTGATGTTAGGAATATATTGGATCTACTAAAGAATTTGATTTCATTGGGCACTTTAAATTGTAATAGGTTTAATTACAAGTATGAAAGTGGGGTAATGAAGGTGTGTAAAGGCATCTTAACGGTGATGAAGGGACAAAAATTAGTAGGAAATATCTTTGCACTGTTGGGTACTACAGTTGTAGGTGGAGCTACAGCTGTAGAGTCTGAGTCAAATAATACTATCTTGTGGCATACGCGGTTAGGGCATATGGGTGAAGGAGGGATGATGGAGCTTCATAAGAGAAATCTTTTGAAGGGTGTCAAAATATGAAGGTTGAATTTTTGCAGATATTGTGCTTTTGGGAAACAGAATAGGGTGCAGTTCAAGATAGCCACACACAAGACAGAGGGAATTCTATACTATATTCGTATAGACGTTTAGGGGCCATTAAGGGTTGCATCATGGGGAGGACATGCGTATTTTGTGAGTTTTCTTGATGATTATTCATGAAAGGTCTGGGTGTACTTCATGCGGTACAATTCAAAGACATTAGCCAAGTTCAAGTTGTGGAAAGTTGAAGTGGAAAATCGTACAGGGAGGAAAATCAAATGCCTCAGGTCCGACAATGGTACTAAGTACAAAAATTCAAAGTGCATGAATTTGTGTGAGCAACATGGAATTAAGAGATACTTTACAAACACAAGACACTGCCATAGAATGGTGTGGCGGAAAGGATAAACAGAACAATAGCTGAAAAAATTCGATGTCTTAGGGTGAATGCAAGGCTTGCAAAGAACTTTTAGACAAAAGCAGTGAATATGGCATATTTCTTTATTAACAAGTCACCTAGTGCAATACTAGGTGGGAGAGTAGCAGAGAAGGTGTAGACAGGTAGTGCGGTAGACTACTCTAGTTTGAGAGTGTTTGGATATCCAACCTACGTGCATGTTGCTAGTGAGGAGAGATCGAAACTTGATGCGAAGTCTAGACAGTATATCTTTCTGAGGTATCAGAAAGGGATGCAAGGCTTCAAGCTCTGGGATCCAATGGCAAACAAGGTAGTGATTAGTAGATATGTGGTTTTTGATGACAAAGCCATGTTGCAGTATACTCAGGAAGAAAAGAAATATATGCTAGAAAATTACAACAATAATGAGCATGTGGTGCAGGTGGAGCTAGAGACCCATGGTAGAGAATACAATGTTCATAATGTAGGGAGTTCTAGTTCAGGATATTAGCAGAATCCCAATATAGCTATAGATGGACCCAGACGTACTATCAAGCCACCCACCATGTATGACTTTGAGGATTTGGTTTCTTATGCACTTATTGCTAGTAGGGGGGATCCTGCTACTTCTCAAGAGGTAGTGCATAACCACGCGAAGAGTAGATGGATAGGTACTATGGTGGAGGAGATAAAGTCTTTGCATAAGAACTAGAGATGAGAGTTGGTGGAGCTTCCAATGGGGAAGAGAGCGATAGGATGCAAATGAGTGAATAAGAAGAAAGACGCGGTATTAGAAAAAGAGGGAGAAAAATTCAGGGCTCGTCTAGTAGTAAAGGGTTACTCACAGAGGAAAGAGGTTGACTATGATGAGATCTTCTCCATTGTGGTCAGACACACACTTCCATTAGGGTAGTTTTTAGTTTGGTAGCGCATTTTGATATGAATTTAAAGTAGATAGATGTAAAGACAACTTTTCTTCATGGTGATTTGGAGGAGCTGATTTACATGGTACAACTAGAAGGGTTCAGTCAGCCTAGACATAAACACTTGGTATGTAAATGGAGGAAATCACTTTACGGGCTGAAGCAGTCTTCGAGGCAGTGGTACAAGCGCTTTGACTCCTACATAATCCTGATTGGCTATAAGAGATGTGAGTTTGATTGTTGTGTTTATGTGAAGAGCCTTGATGATGATTCATTTATTTTTTTGTTACTTTATGTCGATGATATGTTGATTGTTGTAAAGAGTATGAGTGAGGTCAACAAGTTGAAAACTTTGTTGAGCAAAGAATTTGACATGAATAATTTGTGAGTGCCAAGAAGATTCTTGGGATGGAGATTTGTAGGGATAGAGCTTCCAAGAGATTGTGGTTATCTCAGTGTAGTTATGTTAAAAAGGTGTTGGAGAGGTTCAACATGGATAATGTAAAACCAGTGAGTACACCTTTAGTGAATTATTTTAGATTGTCTACCGCCCAATTCCCAAAGACAGATGACGAAGTTCAAGACATGTCAAGGGTTTCATATGCCAGTACAGTGGAGTGCTTGATGTATCTTATGGTTTGTACAAGACAAGATTTGGCACAAGCTGTCAGTATGGTGAGCAAGTTTTTATCAAATTCGGGATGACAACTTTGAAATGTAGTCAAGGAGATTTTCAGATACTTAAAGGGTACTATAGACTATGGCTTCATGTTTGGTAGACAATAGGGTGATCCTTCAATTGTGGGATATGTGGATGCATACTATGCAAGGGACTTAGATGACAAGAGGTCTACCATAGGTTATGTATTCAATCTTGTTTTGGGGGGGGGGGGCTATTTGTTGAAGGTTCATGGTTCAGTCTCTAGTTGCACTATCTACTACTAAGTCAAAGTATATGGCAGTGGCTGAGGCTGCCAAGGAAGCTTTGAGGCTTACAAGGTTGATCAAGGAGCTCAGTATTCAATAAGTTAGAGTTCAGTTACATTATGATAGTGAAAGTATCATTTATTTGATAAAGAACCAGATGTATTATATGAAGACCAAGCACATAGATGTGAGGTTTCACAGGATCAGGGAATTGGTTTCTTTTGGTGAACTATTACTTGAGAGAGTTTACACTTCTGAGAATGCAATAGACATGTTGACAAAGCCTATTACCACAGATAAGTTCAAACATTGCTTGGACTTGATTAACGTCTCCAGATACTAGATGGGAGGCGTCCCATCCTATTGTACCAGGTGGAGTTTTGAGTTATGGTTTCTTTTCTCTCCTAATGGGTGAATATTTGTCAAAGTGGAGATTGTTGTAGTGTGTGACTCATATTGAGTGGAACACGTGTGCAAAGAAAACAGGCTGAAGAATACTAGGAGGCTGGCCTAAAGAAAATTGTCAAAGATTTTCCATAGGTACATCGACAGTTTCTTCTAGAAAATAAAACCGTTGACGATTTTGTTCGGCATCGGTTTGAAATTTATTGTTTTATTGGTTGGGACGATTAATAGGTTGGGGCTGCGGGAGCAGCGCCTCTATGGTACGGTACACTTTATACAGTTAGGGTTAGTATAAATACATATGATGTAACCCTACATTTGATGATAGTGAAATTCAACCGCTGCTCGCTCCCGTGGATGTAGTATATTGCCGAACCACATTAAATCCATGTGTTTTTATTGCTTTCTTTATCTTTGTGTTTTTCGTATTATTCATCATAATTGCCACACGTTTCTGAACACAATGCTGCTATGCAGGCTTCACTAATTGCCCCACACACCCATACGCCTTAAAATTTTATTGCCCAGAGATTATTGATGACCAAACTAAAATTTTGTTTACCTTTTTAAAATTCAATTTTAATTGGACTATGATCCTAAGGGCACTACTAGAAACATGCTTGACTTCCACATTGTTACGGTGTTCTTCATGCTTCATTTGCAAAAGCACTCTATCAAGCCTCTCCCTTGTTAGCTTAACACCCTTTCTTTTATCACTCTGTGTACATACTGGAATATTAAAATCAAATATTCATCAAAAACTTGTTTTTGAATAAGTTGTTGCAATAATTTCATTCACCCATTGTTCTTTCATTGATGTCTTCAAAATTTAGTATTTGGTTAAGTCTCAAGTCAAACATGCATGTTGGCTCCTTGAATCTTCAAATCTCAACTATCAATATCTTTCATAAAAGTTGGTGTGTGGACTCTCTTCATGATTAATAATAGAGTTTGTTTCATTGATCTTGCCTTCAAAATTCAATATTTATTTGGTTCGACCTCCAGTCAAACATACATGTTGGCTCCTTGAATCTTCAAATCTTAGCTGTCAATATCTTCTATAAAAGTTTGGCCTATGGACTTCTTCATGATTAATAATAGAATATCTTAGTTTAGGTCCTAAACCAGTGCATTTTTTTTTGCATCTAATTAATTTTATTTCGCTGATCATGAAATTCCTACTGATCGATTCAATGTTCATCATTTATGGGGAGGATGAACATGTATGCTGTATTAGTTAACTATTAGTAGCGCTGAATTGATCTAGACGGTGGAAAATTATTTCTGTTGTTAAACCATTGACTATTTTTAATTGTTATAGTATGTTGGTACCTTTTTTAGGTGCCTCTTTTAAGAGTTTACAATATTGACATTTTTTAGGTGCCTCTTGTAATTGTGATGAATTGATGACATAGTTGATGATATATGGATTTTTATTTGGTCTTTTTGGACAAAAAAAGGTGGGGTTCTGTAGGGCAGAATCTGCCAGACACATTTGAATCATCACAGAACTGTTCTATCAGATGAATTACAATTGCTTAATTGCTTGTATTGAATTCTTATGTCTAGATAAGTTAAAAATCATGTTTCTTCTTCGGTAGAGTGACTTCTTGTTATCTGATATTGATTGGACTACATCACTTTAACAAAAATACTAGCATAATTTTTTAACTGATTTTTTTAATATATATATATATATATATATATATATATTGTATGTGCATTTTAAAAGTGTTATAGGCTCATTTAGTTGTAAAAAAATATTTTTTTATTTTTATTTTTAGTTTTGCAAATAATTACAAACAAGTTAGCTAATTTTTTAGTTTTATAATATTTGTAGAAAAAAAATGAAAGATAAGAAAACATTTTTTGCACTATTAACTTGTGAAAATAGTTTTGTTTCCCATTTTTAGTTTTTTAGATTATTACAAAAAATTCATTAGTTTTCCTATTTTTAAAATTTATTATATAGAAAAGTTAGAATTTTTTTTTATTTTATCATTTTTTTTATCCTTTGTTTGAGAGCATAGAATTCATATTTTATACAAAATTATATATATATATATATATATATATATATATATATATATATATATATATTTAAAAAACATTCCTTCCTTATGTGGACTTGGGAGGTGAAGCCATTGGGCCCAAGGCCCAGTTTCAAATTTCTCTTTCTACTTTCATTCGCCATGCCAGCTCTTCCCTAGGGGTAGGATTGGGCCTGGGTCATCCTGCCCCACTACCTTGCCCCATTATGGGCCCATGAGGATGCATACAATCTTTTTTCTTTTTATTTTTGGAAAAAAATAACCCTAGTTACGCCAACCATTGCAAAGGATAATGTGGGAGGCGCAAGCTAAAAAAGAAAATAAATAAAATAGAAAATCAGTTCATTAAATTTTTATTGAAAAGAAAAACAAAAATTATTGAATGCAAAATCATCGGATCTATAATTAACAAAAAAAAAAAAAAAAGAGTTATTTGCATGAAAACATGATCAAGCAAAGAAATGGAAGATACAAAGATAGAAATATAATTGGTGCTTAGAGTATATAACAATACCTACGAGCACTTTTCACTTAGGTACTTTAATTTAATTTTATTTTATTTTATTTTATTTTTTGTAAAAAAGAGTGGCACCTCCATTTATTTATTAATAAACCTTCACTTTTGGCGGAGGAATACCGTGGTTACAAGTTAAAACCAACCAACTAACCAAATTAGGACAAACAAAATTAAATATAACTAACAAAGGAAATAAAAACATAAAAATAACAAAAAATAAAACGAAATACACCAAACGAAACTCTAGAAATGAACTAACGACGAACTGAAACAAGACCCCACCTATCCATCCGAAAGATACCTTTCAGATAACGTGGTAGAAGGTGTTGTTCTTCATAGATTATATTGTTTCTCATTTCTCCTTCTTTAGTAAGAAAATCATTCGCACTATTGTCTTCCCTATATTGATGCATCACCATGACATTCACTCATTCTAACTCTGCCACAAGCTCCTCCCAAAATTCCCGAAGATACCACAAAGTATATCTACCTTTCCGAAGCCAATCAACTACAATTCGCGAGTTACTTTCAATACTCACATTAACATAATGCAAACATTTACACAAACAAATTCCTTCCTTGATTGCTTTTAATTCCGCACTATTATTCGTACCATTGCCAAAATAACTTGAAAAAACTGCTTTTACCATGTCATGGCAATTCCAAATAATTCCTCCACCTCCTAGAGTACCTGGATTGCCTCTACAACTCCCATCATAATTAAGTTTTATCCACCCTACTGGAGGTTTAACCTATGAAATAATTTTTCCAGGCCTATCGCAAACTCCCTGATGCTTAATTTGAAACTCATTCAAAATCTTAATGTCCGACTTCTTCAATTTTTTTAAAAGAAATGGTGCTCTCAGCAATAAAACTAACCTAGAATCGAACACTTCTCCACATCTGATCTACACTTTGATAAACTCCTTACATTCTCACTTTACATCTTCAATTCCAGAGGTAGCACGTAATCAAACATGGAATCAGCCCAATTAAAGTACCTTTAATAGACGATTTTTTTGCATAGTGGAACCAATTTGCCATTTTATTTTTCCAAGGAAGAGATCATTGGAAAGGAATCCCCAATGCCACACTAGCCCGACGTCAAACCTTTGAAGCCACCTCTCCTAAAGAAAGAATATGATCAATGTTTTCCTGGCTTCTCTGAATGCAGCAATCACAAGTCAAAGCCATCATATTCCTTTGGTCTGAATTCTATCATCTACGGCCAAGCATCTAAACCAGGCTCTCCATAAACACATTAATATTTTTCTGAGCAATAAAGAATGCCAAAACCAGTCATTCCACAAAAAATTATCACTTCTTCTCCTCATTGCCTCCCAAGCCGTTTTTGTAGAAAAATTACCATCCAGGGCAGGCTTCCAGACAAGAAAATCCTGCCCACTTTTACCCGCCGGCACCTGTTGCAAAATTTCTCTTGTTTTATCAGCACCAACCAATTCCCGTACTAAATCAGAGTTCTAATTATTATTTAGCAAGCAATCCTTAATAAACAGTTTCTTGTTCAAAATATCCTCAGTGTTCACAGATAACAGGCCTGATAACAACCACCTGTCGACCCAAAAAGAAGAGTTCTCACTTCTCACCAAAATTTTAACATTATCCATAACTTCTGGAATGGTGGCCATAATTGATTTCCAAAACCGAGAGTCATTTGGTCTCTCCTTCCTTATTAGTAAATGATCATTTCTGCAATATTTAGCTCTGAAAAAATCTGCCCACAGATTTTTAGAAGTGAGCAAATCTGAAGGCAAATTTCATGAGAAGAGATTTATGAACTTCCTTAAGATCTCTCAGGTCCAGACCCCCTTCCGAGGTAGGTTTACAAAATTTCCCCCAAGAGCGCCAATGAATCTTCCTTTTATATTTCACCTCTCCCCATAAAAAATTTGAAAGAAGAGAGTTAATGCAAGAATATGTGACCTGCGAAATCTTAATAATAGACATCAAATGAATAGGCATGCTAGACAACACATGTCTTAATAAAATCAATCTTCCACCTTGCGAGAGCAACTTAGATTTCCACCCTACAATTTTCTTTCTAATCTTCTCCACAAGAGGCTCCAATGTCCTGGAAGACAATTTTCCAGACACCAAAGGCACACCCAAATATGAAATAGGGAATTTACCTTCCATGAAACCCGTGATTCTCAATAAACTACGCTTCCTAGCGGGAGTGATGTATTTTGAGAGGAATAATGCTGACTTAGTCTTACTAATTTTTTGACCCGACCACTTCTCATACCTTTCTAGAGTGTAAACTAAATTTCTCATAGACCTCTTCCCACCATTCATAAAAATAAGAATATCATCCGCATATAACAAATATGAAACCAATGGGGTCCTAATTAGATGATTAAATTTACCAATCCGACCAGTCTCATAGTTTTTCCTAAGCAGCCTTGTCAAAACCTCCTCCATTATGATGAATAAATAAGGGGACAGTGGATCCCCTTGCCACAAGCCTCTCGTAGATTGAAAAAACCCCTTAAAGGTTTCGTTCATCAAAACAGAAAACCAAGGAGACTCCACACAATTTTTTATGAGCTTGCAAAACCTCTCAGAGAAACCAAAAGCCTTAAGTACCTCCAGAAGAAAATTCCAATTCACTCTATCGTAAGCCTTAGCCATATCTAGTTTTATCATCACATTGCCGCCAGCTATTTTTTTGTGCAAAGACTGAATCATTTCTTGAGCCAGTGTAATATTTTCAAAAATACTTCGCCCAAGAATAAAAGCGCTTTGTTCATGTGAGACCAACTTATCAACAACCTCGGTTAGTCTAAAAACAAGAATCTTGGAAAAAAATTTATAAGCCACAGAGCATAAACTAATAGGCCAGAATTTATCAAAGTTAGAAGGATTATCCACCTTCGGAATTAAAACAATAAATGAAGAGGAAGAAAACCTTGAAAGAGTAGTGCCCTAAAAAAAATCCATTGCCGCATCCAAGAGATCTTTTTTTACAATGTCCCAGCAAGATTTATAAAATTCATATCCAAATCCATCCGGTCCCGGACTGCTTTCTTTGGGAATAGAGAACACGGCTTTTTTAACTTCTTCTTCTGTCGGATCAGCGCAGAGTAAATTATTATCAACATCTGAAATTTGCCTTTGAATTAACTCGGAGAGATCGCATGGTTCAACCGCTGAAGACTCTGAAAGAAAATTTTGGAAAAAAACAGTTGCCTCATTATGAATTGCTTCCGCACCCTCCAATATCCTCCCATCATTCAGAACCATACGGTCTATACAACCTTTATTCTGCTTTTGATTGATAACTGAATGAAAGAATTTAGAGTTTTGACCCCCCTCAGTCAACCATTTTTTTTTCGCAATTTGTCCTAAGCGAGATGCTTCCCTCTTCTCCCATGCCTGAATCTCCACCTTAGTAGTCAAGTAATCAGCTTTGACGTCCTCATAAAAACCTACTTGTAGTTGATTTTCTAGATATTCCATCATTTCCTCAGGAGCTTTTAAATTTTCTTCCACTCTCCCAATGACATTTTGTATTCCATGCACGTAATGCAACTTTAGTTCTCTTAAGGCGAATAGCAAGTTTCAAAAGACTCGAGGCCGAGTCATTCCAAATCCAGACATCTTTAACGTACGACAAAAACATATCATGCGAGCTCCATATATTTAAGAAGCAAAATAGGGTAGGGCCATACCGAGAGATAGATGTATTTGTATACACCACCATAGGGCTATGATCTAATAATTTCCGACTCAGATATTTGAATTGAGCCGAACCATATAGGTTGGAAAAACCATTATTAATAAGAACACGATCAAGCTAAGTCCAACTACGAGCCACCCCTTCATGGCCATTGTACCACGACATTTGTGACCCTGTGTTTGATAAATCAAAGAGACCACTATGATGTAAGCAGTCATTAAACTCCGTCATAGGTAACAGTGGTCTTGGATTTCCACCAATTCTTTCAGTATCCATTCGAATCACATTAAAATAACCCATGAGCAACCAAGGAAAATCTGATTGGCACTCCTCTAGTTGCCGCCATAACTCTCTTCTTTCAACATAAGAATATTTGGCATAGACAAAACTCACCAAAATTCTTTGTCCATCCTTAAAAAACCACTCAGAACTCTTCTGAGTCGTGATTGAAATCACCTCAAAGGCATCTATATCCTTCCAAAATAGCCACAATTTACCGCCCTGATTTTCATTAGATATAAAATGGTGGTAATTCAAAAAATTACCCAGCATTACCATCTGCTCCTCAACCGCGAACGGTTATGAAATAGAAAACAACCCAACATTAAACTTTTTAATTAGCATCTTTAACCTACCTTTAGACTTGCCCAATCCCCTAATATTTCAAAAAAGAATTGTATTTGTCATAAATTTAATTTATGCGGTCGAATGAGAACCCTCTGAGATTTCCTCACCAAATTTTTTACGGAAATCCATCCCTGCCCTGTATCAGACTCATACATTTTTTCTTTGCCCTTTAAAATTGATATTTCACCTTCCTCCCTCTCAAATGAATAACCCCGAGCCAAATCCTCCTATTGCAAACCTTGGTCCCGACCTTCAATCAGTTTAGAACTATCCACGTGATCCACTTGAGATAGAAGTTCATCATTTGAAACTTGAGGATCATCATCACATCTGACCTCTTCACACTCCCCTACATTCCTCTCTATTGAATTTTCATTCCCATTATTTTCTAATGCTCTCTGCGGTATATCATAGTTTTGCCTTGCATAATCCCCATTTTCTTGAACTACAGGAGTTTTCGCTATTTCAGGGCCCCTTTCATTAATCTGCTTCGTCATATGCACATTACTGGATCCTACTTCTTGCACCACCTTCTTTACTCCTTTATCCACGTCGAAATTGGTTTCTATTACACCGTCATTAGTCTTTGGTTTCCATATCTTTTTTTTCTTTATATTTTTCCTCCTCCCTTCGCTTCTCTCCCACCCTACAAACAATCGAGGTATGTCCTTACCTGCAACATTTAGAGTAGAAAAAACCCATCTTTTCATATTTGGCCTCTTGCCAAATACACTGTTTCGAAGATAAACAAGAGGAAGTCCCTTTACTGGCTCCATTGTTAGGTCAACTTCCACACAAATACGTGCCCCCGATGCTCTCGTACGATTAATTGTTGCAATATCAGTTCCAAGATAACGACCAAAACGAGTCGCTATTATTTGGAGAAAATCCGTTCGGTAAAGATGCATTGGTAACCCCGATAAGAAAATTCATTGAGGAGCCAATGGGGATTCTTTTTTGGTATCAAAATCCTTTGTCCACTTGAACATCCGGAAAGAATTGCCTTCTATAATTCTACCTTCCCTTACCAACCATGCAGAAAGTCACGTTCGTTTTTCATGTGAATTAACACGTGATAATCATCCATAACACTGATCATTGTAATTTACGTCAAACCCCACGTTTTCATAATCAGAAGCCAAATTTTATCAATAGATGGCCGATTCCTCAAAAATTTCATTACTAATACAAAACGAAATTCTTCCTCAGCCTTAACCATCTCTACTTCTAAAAAAATAAATCCCAATTCCCCATTGATTTTAACAAGCAATCTCATGGAAATTTTGAACGCATCTCCACTTTTTTACTCACAATTTGCGCATATGATTGCACCTCGGGACTAGCCTAGACAACATTCCCCGCCGACGGTGCGGCCATCGGCGGGGGACGACACTGTATTGCAAAATATTGCGATTAAAGCCAAACTTTTCTAAATAGAAAATAGACTGGCCTGCATTGTTTGGCGACTCCCTGAGCAGTGGTGTTGATGGTGCTTGCTGAGACCGTGATGACGGGTGAGAGTGAGAGACGGCGGGGGGTCTGTGGAGGGCTGTGTTACAGCAGTCTGGAGAGATCGGCTCCTAAACCTAGTTCAGAAGTCGGAACTTCAGCGAATCTCCTTCAAAGCAAAGATAATAGGACAGTTTCCCAAGCTAAGAACGTGTGGTTTGTAGTTTAGTCTGAACTATAGCTTGAGGCCCTCGAGTATCAGCCAAGGCGATCCATTCACAAATCGAGAGCACCAAATGGTCCAGTTCTGAATCTAACTAGATCAACAAGTCAAAATCCCTGTCCAAGCCAAATTGGAAGAGAAGAAGGGGGATTTGGCCCTCTGTGTGGAGACGTGGACTGTGCGTTAGCGTGTGTGCCTCTTGGCCTCGGCGACAGAGGCTCTACAGTCTGCCTTAAAGCCTGAACAGCTAAACCTAATTTGGAGGGGAAGGGATGCTACGAATGGAGGTTGTGCAGTCACAACTCTGGCATATTGTGATGAGCAGTGATGGCGATGAGCAGCAACGGCGTGCGGCGATGAGCAGCAATGGAGTGCGGGGACGAGCAGTAATGGCGTACGACGATCTCAGCGACTGCGTGTGGCGATCTAGGAATGAACGAGCAATGTTCTAGGGTTTTCAAACTACTCCTGAGAATAAATAGGCACTTTAATATACATTCATAAGAACGAAAAATAAAAATGTACCCATTTTCAGATATGGATAGAAAATCCAAGGTAATCAATTCAAAAATATTTAAAGAAGAGTTAGACATCTTAACTTATCTAGTGTAAATCTTCTTCATCAATGTTGTCATGATTGTTAAACAAAGATTTTTTTTCCACATGAATTTGTCACAGCTCTACAAAATTGTGGAAAAAAGTTAGAGTCTCTTAAATAATCAAGTTATCTAACAAAAATGATAGAGAGGAGGAATTACAAAAGTCATACTCACCAATAACACAATCTCCATTATAGCAATCTCATTATTAATGCAAATATGAAACCCAAAAGTCATCATTATTCTCTCGTAACACCTCAATAGGCTACAAGTATGAACTAACTTCTTTTTCTTAGCATCATCCTTGCCCAATCAATCATGGTTGAATTTATTGGAAATCAAGAGAAATGAATAGGGCTTCTAACGTATGAGAGAAGTCAAATCATGAGGAAACGAGACAATAAGATATGTATATAGGTGAGGAGCGCCATCGTTCAAATGCAAGAGTTGTTTAGGAATAAAAGTACAAAGTAGCAAAAGAAGAGGACATTGTCGTAGAGTTGTGAACACCATGGGCACATTTTTTTTTTTTTTATAACGTGGGGACTCCAGCCAACATCGTGTAACTTTAGAAACAATGGTGCAGCACCAAACCCGAGGGGGGAGTGAAAACCACCCACCCATTGACACGCCCCTGGTAATTCATTGGGGTAACTTCTCAAAAGGGAATCGAACTCACCAAAATCACAAGTCGTCCTTACCACTTAAGCCAATGAGTACATTATTATTGCTATTGTGAACGCCATAAATGGTGCCACCACAACTGGTTTTTTCTTGACAATGCATGACTTGTTATTATCATTGTTTTTTGGTCATAACATTGTTGGTTTGAAAGAGGCTGGGTTGAACATGGAGACAAGGAGTTTGAGAAAGATTTAAGAAGAAATAGACGATGACAAATGGGGAAGAGGAGGAGTTTGTAATGGTAGAAATAAAACAAACAATCTAGAAACAGAGAGATGATCGATTGGCCTCAAAAGATGCAAAGGTTATGTCAATTGAGGAATAAAGATTATTATAAGAGGTGTTTTGAGAAATAAAATTTTATCACTTTGAAAACTACCATATTTTTGCCTTTAATTTTAGAATTATATAATTTAATTATTTAATTTAATAATTAATAGTTTAATTATTGGTCTTGTGAATTATACATTGAAAAAAATCTGGATTCTCTTGTTTTGTGGTAGAATTTGAGTCTAGGTTTTGGATTTAAACCTTAAGAAAAGCAAAAAGTGTAAGAAATCTAAATGCTGCTATTAGATAAACATAGGATCTTCATCATCATGATCTTCACATACGTGTATAATCTATAATGCGAAAAACATAAAATATACATACCGGGATCGTTCATGGCGAATACAAACTGATAAGAATGCTTGTAGAAGCCGTAGAAATTGTTTCTCTCGCTTCACTCCGATCTCTTTCCGTACTCCACCAGATTTATGGGAATATGACTGATGAACAGAGAATTAAGGCAGAGAGAGGAAAATTCCTATATGCCTTACTTTAATCTATTCTATTACTTTGCAGAATATTTTAACCATCATACGACTTCCCATAACAATAGCAATATATATAGATTCATAAGAAACTCTTCAACTTCCAGCCATTATATTTCACATTAGGTAATCCATAGATAAGACTTTTCATTTTAAATAAGACCTTTCATTTCCCTTATCATAAGTCATTTCATTTCCCTTATCATATGGTGCACTTATCTTTCATGTGTTATTCATGTGGGACATATCCTTTGGGATATAATCCAACATTCTCCCACTTGGACCATATGAATGACTTTAATTTGGATTAACCATATAACCATAATATGTGCACAATTATTAGCTTGTACATACTTTTAGTGAGATTACCATAATGTCATAATTAATCAACCTTCTAACACGAGTCATGGTGATAAATATCATTAAAGCGACATCTTCCCTTCCATGTACTACTATGCTAGCAAATCATTTAATTATAATCCATAATAGGAAGTAACCATAATGTCCCTGTAATGTCTTTGTCAAAGACCATTCCTGTCAACAATGATCCATCTCCATAATTACGTAATTGATGGTAAACAGGAAACAATGTTTAGAAAATTCATTAGTGATATCAAAATACATGTTATAAAACAAAACATAAAGATTCACAATTATACATCTAGGATTACAACAAAGACCTATGTGATCAACATGTTCCCCAAATGTCTTTGGTGCCAACCCCTTAGTAAAAGCATCTGCTATCATGAGCTCAGTCCTAATATGTTCTATAACCACAATTTTTTTCTTCTTCTAAACTTCCTCCTTAACGGCCAAATATTTGAGCTCCATGTGTCTATCAAATCTAACAATTTTCACTTTTTTGCCTAATTGCCTTTCAACTTCATTTACATAAATCTCCAAAGCATTTATCGCTTTTGATTTATCATGTAGCAAGTAGACATATCCATAACGTGAAAAATCATCGATAAAGGTGATGAAATATTTATCATTATGACTCACTTCCAAAAATGAGTAGCACTAAGGCTATCCCAAGTATAGGAGTTACATCGTGTAATAATTAGCCCAAATAGGCCAGATCGTCTCCACGGGGAATGCAGATTAGTTCTAAACTAGCACAAAACAGAAAAAAATAATAATAAGAAAACAAATTTTACTGAACATGGTTCAGATTCGAAATTTTGGATTTTTGGAGAATTTGTGATGAAATTAAAATGACATGAAACCTAAACTATGAATTTAACATGCATAAAACCAATCAAACAACTCACTAATTAAACAAAGATAAACTAAAATTAAACCCTCAACAATGACTTAAGATTAAACACCCAACTCAACATAATGATAACTTAACCAAAAAAATAAAGCAAATAAGACTCATTCAATAACAAACTAAACTCACAATAAAAATAACTCAAATAAAAATATTTAGCTTCAACAATGGCTAAAGAGAATTAAACTTAAACAAAACTTTAAACTAACATTAAAGTAAATAACCAAAATGGCAAGGAAGAGAGAAGAGAAAGAAGAAAGAGATGAGAACAAAAATAAAAGTAGCTTAAACACATCAATAAAACAAACTCAACATTAATTTAATCTGCAAATAAACTTAATCCACTAATATTTTTAAACATAAATAGACCCAACATTAACTCTAAGCAAAAATACTCAATGTAATACTCAACTGAAACTAAATATTAAAACATGTATTAAAATGACAAATGAAGATAAATAACAATAAATAACTAACAAAAAAAAAGATTAGAGAAAGAAAGATTAGAGAGAGAAAGAGAGAGGTGAGAGATGGTGGTCGTAGAGTATGGAGCTCCTGCGCACACAGCTGCCTGCTTTGCTGCGGCACGAGACCCTTGGAGAAGACCCAGCCGCCCCCTTTCAAAACCTTAAAAAAAAAACCCTTTTTAAAACCCTAAGGAAAAAAATAAACTAATAAAGCCTACCCAAAAAGCAACCTAAGCCTACACTTTTTGACTTTTCAAACTTTACTTCCCAATCCAAATTTGGCTCCAATTTGGCACACCCCAATTCACTCATTTCTTCCTTAGATTGCATGGGTAGGTCACATCAACCCTAAAAGTCACTCAAGCCCACAATTGTTGATTTTCCCATTCATTAAAGTCTCATCCCACTTGCAATTCGGCCTTAAGCTCCAGCAACCCGTTTCATGCACACACCAAGCACATAGACAGCCTTCTTGTTTGTGATTTTTTTAAGCCCATCTACGGTTCACGCAATATTAATTTTTTTTCTTTTTGATTCTTCTTTAATTGTTCACGAAAGTCCTGCAATAATTAAATATAAAAATTCATAAATTCTCGACAAGAATAGGATAATTATCTTAAAATTATCTAATGGACTCACTGATTAAAATATGAGACATAATTAAACATTTAAGTGAAATTGTAATATTAAATTAATAATTGTAAATGCCTAATTACGCACTTTTGTCACGTAATCACATTACTAAAGGTATTCACATCAAAGGGTCCACATATATTAGTGTGTATAATTTCTAGAAGTTGAGTGCTCCTTATGGCTCCTTTCTTTGTGTGTCTTGTCTGCTTTCCTTTAATACAATCTAAACAAATGTCAAAGTTAGTGAAATCCAAATCTAGAAGAATTTCACTCTTTACTAATCTTTCTAGTCTTTCTTTGGAAATATGACCTCGCCGTTTATGCCACAAGTAAGCAGATCGTTCATTCACTAAACTTCGTTTAGTGCTAATACTATGATGCGAGGTTAAAAGTGTTTCAACATAATGATTATCAATTTTTAACTTATATAATCCATCACAAAGCATATCACAACCAACCATACAGGTATCCTTAAATAAACTGAAAAAAAAATATTATTAAAATTACAAGTGTACCCAGAAACATCCAATTTAGATAATGAAACTAGATTCTTAAAAATACTAGGAACATAAAAAGTCTCATATAAATCCAAACAATAACTAGTGTTTAGGCTTAAACGATAAGTCCCAATAACTTTAACTGGCACTTTTATTCTGTTCCCCATGATGGTAAACTTCTCATTCAAGTTTAAGTTCCAGATTGTAAGAAATCCCTAAATCATATTAGAAACATGAGTTGTACATCTAGAATCAATCCACCAAGTATTATAAGGAACCTTGGCTAAATTCGATTCGAAACATACATAAGCTCTAGGCTTACCCTTCTTTTCGAGCCAAGTTTTCCGTTTCAAGTAGTACTTCTGGTAATGTCTAGGTTTTCCACAGAAACGACATTTGTCCTTACTTGATACCTTCTTCTGGATATGAGAAGAGGATTCGATACTTCAAAGATCTTTTCCCCTTTCCATCATTCCATGCTTCTTTACTTTCTTTTCAGTTCCTTGATTGTTCACATAATGAATAGAGTGAATTCCTTTATTGTTCAGTTGTGTTTCCTTTTGAACTAGCCTATTATGCTACTCATGCACATTCTATTTATCTTTCATGGTGTTATAGTTCATTTGAAATGGTCCATACTTAGTCGGTAATGAGTTTAAAATGAACTGAATAAGAAAATTTTCATTCACATCCATTCCCAAAGTCTTTAGTTTTGTTGCTATATTTGTCATTTCAACAACATGCTCATGCATAGTACGTGAATCATAAAACTTCATGGTGATTAATATATCCATTAATGTACCAGCGAGAGACTTATTTGTTGTTTGGGAACGCTCTCCCACAAACTTTAAAAACTCTTTAGCACTTTTAGTTTTGGGAATAGTTGTCTTGATGTTATTTGCAACAAGCATTCGCATAAACATCAAACTTAACTTGTTTGATCTGTCCCAATTATTATAATAGGTTATTTCTTTAGCACTGCTAGAATTAGTAATAGCAACAAACTGACCACTTAAGAGTGCCAACTCAAGATCCAATATACCGAGGTGAAATTGAACTTGTTCACTCTAATCAGCAAAATTCAACCCATTAAACATTGGAACAGATGAAGTATGCAAGTGTAACAATCCAAGCATAGGTACTGCAAAAATTAACCATACTTAATGCCTTGAATGAAACATTTTTAAGATCACAAACATAAATATATTAATATTTTCCTTTAGGAAAACACTAATGTAAAGAGCTTTAAAATGATGCTAATTAAATTTTAAATTTTTAACATTACTTTGGTAACATTATATGCACTCATTATAAGTATCTATTATCTTTGGATAAATAGATAAAATAATAATAATAATAATATTACCAAAATATTATCCTTATATTATAAGAACAATTAATCAACCTTTGGGTGATTCTTGATATCTTATAATAATTTAATATCATTCCAACATCAAACATATGAGTACTTTATTTAATGATTTAATCACTTTGGTGATTAAAATCAAAATACTTTATAACATCAAAATGTTAAAATATTGTGAGTAACGTAAACATGTTAATATCATTCTATATATTTACTATCACATCAGACATTTTGTGTCATCATTATTATTACATAAATTTTTTTTAAAGAAGTATCATGGAAAAATAGAATTAAACACAGTGCACATAAAAGAAATTTGGAGACGTGCTGTATCGGGAAATTTTCTTGTGATTGTTCTGCAATTGGTTCAATGGTGATATTTTCATTACAAAGTGATAGATCACCAAATTGTTATTCAACGTTATCATATTGTTCAATAATTGAATCAACAATAATATTTGTTAAAGGTCTAGATATCGGAATAGGAACCAAGATCTCTTTAATGACCACATTACGTGATATATTACTCCCACTAATTTCATCATTCTCAAGAAACTTTGAATTACTAGTTTCAATAATTTTCATACTATGATGACGCCTTTTGCTGAGGCGACGCTAATGACGTGGCAGTGGGGTCCAATGACGATCATGTTAAATTATACCAAGTCAATTCCCAAGTAAGTGGCCAGTCACAATGTACTGCTTAAGTCCCACTTTTTTAGACATAATTTTCCTTAGATACGTAATTAGCATAATATATCATAGATTTGGCCATAACGTAAACTAGTCTTTAAAAGTAGATAATTAATCATACACGCTTAAATACAATTATTCACCCAACTATAAGAATTTTACATGCTTACTTTTATGTAAAATTCGACAATTCATGCATGCATAAATACAATTGATCACCCAATATAAATATGCAAGAGACCCAAAGCCAAGAACCATGCATCTTTTTTTTTTTCTTCCCCCGAATTTCTCGCATTAAGCATATAATTTAGCAATAAAACTTTACTGAGCAATTGATCATATCTTTTGTTCAATTCACAAGTAAATTAATTTACTCCCCAAAATACTAGTAGAATCCATCCATAAGTATTGAAATTACAACAAATTAAAATTTAAATTTGCCAAAAAATAAACACCCAGCAATCACTTTACATCTCGAGCAGCGAGATTTAGAATCATGATATTAAGAACATAAAATCTCTTAAATCCAGCAAATATCATATAATTTTTTTTATAATTTTTTTTTTCGATTTTAGAAAAATATCATGAACACAAATTTTTATACGAAACAATAACGAGATCATAAGGGGTTAACGAAAACAATCTTTATCATGCAAGGAAGATCACAATAATTCCAACATGACTCTGATACCACGTTGCCGGAGGTCATTGATTACATTGAGATTCAATTTGAACTTGGGAACTTGTTTTGTGTAAAGCATTTTTGAGACAAGTCTAAAATCTTGAACCAACTTTTGAGTATTATGTGAATTAAGGTTATAAAAAGTTCTATTCAGTTTTAATTAATTAAAAAAGGATTACAAGCTTTGTGCAAGCCCTTATTTTGCAATAGGACACCTAAAAATAAAAATGAAAGACATTTTTATAATTTTCATATAGATGATAGACCATTGCCTTAAAACTCAAGATTTCAAATCAACCAAGTCATGGGGTAGAATTGGCAATGTGAGGGGGCCAAGTTCAACAATACTAAGTGCAATAATTTTATTAAGCTTAGTATTATTGAAGTTTAATATGTTGTGAAATTAGTGAATAAGAACTTCATATAACAACGTTTTAAGCTTTAATAATGCTAAGTGCAACAATTTTATTACGACAAAATTAAAAGATCAACTAATAACCAAGAAAGCGACTAGTCATAGATTTTATGTCCCGATAAAATATTTAAAAAATTATTCTTATAAAAAGAAAATGAAACTTTTCTTGGCATTGATTGAAAACAAGTACACAAAATAACAAATTGAATATCGAGTCTAATAGTAGATCCATCATGCCTCTATAAAGCTTACTGATAGGCTATTCCTTTCTTATCCAAATCATGCTTCAACAAAGTACCTATGTGCAGGCATCATTTTAGAGCTGCATATCATACTTCTTCAATACTGAAAATATTTCTTAGTTATTTACATATATACATATTTACAGAAGAACAACAGACATATTATATTCTTATCAGTATGGATAAATAGAAAACTCAGATAATACAATTGTATTTTAAGTCATGTAGGTGTGAGTTGCACAGTATCTATATGATATCTCAGTTCAGTTATTTATCAGTAAATTATTTATGTAGATTCAGTTGCCACACATAGGTAATAGCGTATTTCTTCTTATTGAGCAATGTCTCATCCTAAAAATTTAACATTTTTCAGGTGATCCAACTAGATGAGCGGATCACACTCACAGGTAGAGAGATTGTCTATACTACCCTATTTGAAGGGTAAGTGTTATCAAGGGATTATATTTTTCAGTAGTATTTACGAGTGTTGGGTAGAAGGTGCTGGGATGATGTATAATTAGGTATGTATGTTTTGGGTTAATATTGGATTCTAGTATTATAATTATGGATGTATGACTTTATGTTTTCTGCTGCATAGGTGATTTCAGGGGTATCAGAGTAAAATCATTATCAGCATATTTTATATATTATTTGAAAAAAAAATGGTATGAAATTTTAGGTTGTTACAGGTACAATTGGTATCAGAGAGTATTTATGTGTTTTACTTGCACTCCGGGCCCACGTGGCGGGTTGGGGCACTGCATTTGCTTTTTCAGTCAAAGCCACCACTTTCTTATTGAACAAACTATGTGCTGATAGCAACATATAAATAGAACCCCTTATTCTATTCTCAAAAATCAAGCATGATACTTTCATTTCAAAAACATCCAGATTACAACTATCTTAAAGTTTTTGGGTGTATGTGTTTTGTTAGCACACTCACAACTCATAGAGGAAATTCCAACCAAGAGCTTCAAAATGCATTTTTTTTAAGACATCCACGAAATATCAAAGGGTATAAACTTTTGGATCTTGTTACTCACAAAACATTTATTTCCAGAAATATAGTTTTCCATGAATCTGTATTTCCTTCCATACCAAACACAATTTATACACACTTTGTCCTTCCCAATTTCCCTTAGTTTTTTGAATCTTTAGAACCCAGTGCTTCTTTAATTCCTATTACATCAACTCCTCAAGATGAGAACACTCCAATTGAAACCACTCAAATTGAAACTCTCATAAGGTCTCAAAGGATTAGAAATACTCCTGCATACTTACAGAATTTCTATTGTGGTAATATGGCTCAAACAACTTCAATTTATCAATCATCTCCCAACTGCAGTTCAACTTCTACTGAAGGTAAGCCTCATTCTATTCTTCATTATCTTTCCACTTTTCAATTATACCCTAGAAATAAAGCCTTTGTTATTGCTGTTACTTCAAATTTCGAACCCAAAACCTTCAAACAAGTTATTTCTCATTCTCAATGGCAAACTGCTATGGTAGAAGAAATAAAGGCTCTTAAATTAAACAAAACTTGGGATCTTGTTATTTTACCTCCTGACAAGACTGCAATAGGTTTTAAATGGGTTTATCGTGTCATGTTTAATGTTGATGGCACATTTGCAAGGTATAAAGCAAGACTAGTGGTAAAAGGGCTACACTCAAAAGGAGGGGTTAGATTTTTTATACTTATTTTCCTGTTGCAAAGATGACAACTATGCGAGTCTTACTTGCTGTTCCTACTATAAAACAGTGACATTTATATCAATTAGATGTCAATAATGCCTTCTTGCATGGAGATCTTAATGAAGAAGTGTATATGCAGTTGCCACCAGGCTATTCCCCAGCCAATGACCCTCACGTATGCAAGCTCAAAAAGGGCCTCTATGTACTGAAAAAAGCATCAAGACAATGGTTCTCCAAACTGTCTTATTCTTTTATGCAACTTGGTTTCACTCAGGGAAAATCAAACTCTTCTTTATTCATCAAACAAACCCCCTCAGCTTTTATAACCTTACGCATTTATGTTGATGATGTAATCCTTGCATCTGATAGTATTGACCAGATTAATTCCTTTACCATCAAGGATTTTGGTGAGCTAAAATACATCTTGGGTTTGAAAATAGATAGATTAGCTAAAGGCATTACTATCTCTCAAAGAAAATATGTCGTGGATATTCTATAAGATAGTAGTTTTCTTTATCTGTTAGCTGATTTATCTTGAGGAGTTATAGTTAAGTACATATGAAATTCAATGGCTTCTTTATCTGTTAGCTGATTTACATGTTCATCATACTCAAGCTGCCTCATTATACACTAACAGCAAACCAGCCTCTGAAATTACTTATATTCCTGTGCACCATGAGAGGATTACTAAGCACATTCAATTGGATTGTCACTTGGTTCGATAAATATTACAAAAAGGCCTCATTAAAATCATACACATTCCTTCTAAACACAAATTTGTAAGAACCTGCAAAATATAAAAGGAATTTCTACAAATTTCGTCGACGAAGCCAGATTTCGTCGACCAAGGCAGTAGACTTTTCGTCGACGAAATTCAGAGGTTCGTTGACGAAGAGAAGCCGAGAGGTTTGGAAAAGTTTAAATATCATACTTCGTCGACAAGGCTGCCGACATCCGTGACGAATTTCTTGATTTTTCGTCGACGAAGGTACTTTTCGTTGACGAAAATCGGGCGAGTCAAAGACTTAAAAAGGGATATTTGGGTTTTCTTCTTCATTAAGTTTCTCTACTCTCTCTCTCTCTAAACTCTCTCTCTCTCTCTTTCTCTCTCTCTAGATTTCCTTGCCGGTCGTTAATAGAATCAAAAATCTGAGGTTACCATGAGGATCGTGGAGGGATTCTCTACAACTTCTGTGGATCGGAATCTCGGTTCGAGCATTTTCGGGTTTTGGGCCAAAATCGAGGTAAGGCTCGGTTTTCATTTCTAATTCGATATATGCGTAGTAGTATGGATTATAAGCATGTTTAGTATTGTGATTTGTAGATTTCGGAGTCTCGGTTCGTAGTTTTGAGGGCCATAGAGTTCGTGGTTTGGTTTCAGGTTGAGGTAAGGGGATTCTGTTTATATCAGTTCATTTTCGAAATCAGGATCGGTAAGCCTGTAGGCTACGATTGTATGTATGTTTTGACTACTTATTTGGGGAAATCTATCAGGTAAAGACACGGGATTTTTGGGTTATAGTTTTTAGGAAAATTGAGGATTTCGGGTATCATCTCTTATTTGATTGGAAAACCGTTTATGTTGTTTAAACTGTATTATTGAGGTGACCGTAATCCATATTTGCATAAACTATATACTTGAAATTGTAAAGGATATGATTTGCCGTAAACCAAATAAGTGTGGTACATGTGTAAGTATGTAAATGTTCCAGGTATTTGTGAAAAACAGTTATGTGGCAGCTTATTACCGTACGCGGAAATGTATAGGGACGTGAGTTCCAAAGTGATTCTAGGTTTTGTGAAAATCGGCTAGGGGCGGCTAACTACCGTACGCCGTAATAGCTAGGGCCGGCTAACTACCGTACGCTGTAACAGTTAGGGGCGGCTAACTACCGTATACTATGCCCTGTAACGGCTCACTACCGTGGGCAAGAGTAGCTGGCTCTACATCTAGGGTGCGAAATATCACCAGTATGATTCGGTTGGTCACCGAATGTCGCAACGGACCACAGTGGGCCTAGGTTGACGCAGCGTAGTTTGCACATGGTAACATAATCGGGATTAGACCAGGTGACCTTGTGTAGTTGCATATGTAGCAATGGATTCACTATTGGGCCTGAGTCGGAAACCTTCATAGTTTAATGTGTTGGAATGTAACCGCTGTGAGACTAGGTGACTTGTGCAGTTGTGTGTAGTGTGACGACACTGACCATATGTATGTATGTATGTATGTATTTAAGTATCGTATGAACTGGAATGGATTTTGTGGAAATACTGGAACTGTATGAAATTGTATGGAAATGTATGGAACTTGTTTTGAAACTGTACGTATGTGTTTCAAACTGTATCATATGTATGTGTTATGAAGTATGAAAATGACACTAGTATGCCACACACTGATATAACCTGTTTTCTCCCTTACTGAGAGGTGTCTTACCCCGAATATATACAAATATTTTTTAGGTCCTTCGGGTAGCCGAAACTAGCATCCTAGCACCCGGAAGCAGGGGGTGTGTTTAGTTACTGTTAGTACCAGATAGGTACGAATTTTGTAACCGAGTTATTCTGATGGATTTTGTAGACACCCGTGGTATGTATAGTATTTGTAGGTATGTTTAACCCCGTATGGTATAGACTCTGGTATGGTACAATTTGATGTAAAGAAAGAACGTATTCCGCTGCGTATATTGATGAGTATGGACACGTATTGTATGTATGTATATAGGGCATCCATTACCCCACGGGGTCGGACCCTCTTGTATATGGTATCATGTATGTTTTATATTGATACAGAGACAGATTAGGTTACTTAATTCACCCCTGGGTCCCATTTCAGGGTTTGGGGCGTGACAAATTAGCTGATATATTAATGAATCACCTTGGTTCACTCAATTTCCATCATCTTATTCACAAGATGGGAATGATTAATATCCATTCTCATCTTGAGGGGGGTGTTGGAGCTTACAAGAAGGTCTGGAGTTAATAGCTCAAGAAATAAAATAAAAACAAAAGGCTGTTATGGTTGTTATGACTGTTATGGGTAGTTAAATCAGTTTATTTAATCATGATTTTAGTGGTCCAGATGGCAAGTTGTAAATGGTCATTATTTCAATATAAGTGAACTAATTGTGTAGCATTGTAATTCAATTTTTCAAGATGAGAAATATTGATTCTTGTTTTTCTCTCATCTCTCTCTGTTTTGAAGCTTGTTAGATACAGCTTCTTTACATTTTACATGTATAGTGAAAGACTAAGGTTCCGTTTTATTTGCGAAATGTCTATTCGCAAAAATAGATTACTTTTAATAGTTTAGTTACAATTAGTAATACAAAAAATTATTCTATGACTAAAATAAATAATAATGTGAAACGTTTTATGAGTCCATAATATGAAATAAATAAGTAATAAGTATTCCCAAATTTCATCATGAAGATGTTGATTCCTTTCTTATTACATGTTCAATAAAATAATTAGGAACATAAAAGAAATAGCTTGTTTCTTAATTCCTAAAATTATGTCTTTCCCAATTTCCTTCAGTTTTTTGAATCTTTAGAACCCAATGCTTCTTCAATTCCTATTACATCAACTCCTCAAGATGAGAACACTCCAATTGAAACCACTCAAATTGAAACTCTCATAAGGTCTCAAAGGATCAGAAATACTCCTGCATACTTACAGAATTTCTATTGTGGTAATATGGCTCAAACAACTTCAGTTTATCAATCGTCTCCCAACTGCAGTTCAACTTCTACTGAAGGGAAGCCTCATTCTATTCTTCATTATCTTTCCACTTTTCAATTATGCCCTAAATATAAAGCCTTTGTTATTGCTGTTACTTCAACTTTCGAACCCAAAACCTTCAAACAAGTTATTTCTCATTCTCAATGGCAAACTGCTATGGTAGAAGAAATAAAGGCTCTTGAATTAAACAAAACTTGGGATCTTGCTATATGACCTCCAAACAAGACTGCAATAGGTTGTAAATGGGTTTATCATGTCAAGTTTAATGCTGATGGCACAGTTGCAAGGTATAAAGCAAGACTAGTGGCAAAGGGCTACACTCAAAAGGAGGGGTTAGATTTTTAATACTTATTTTCCTGTTGCAAAGATGACAACTATGCGAGTCTTACTTGCTGTTGCTGCTATAAAACAGTGGCATTTACATCAATTAGATGTCAATAATGCCTTCTTGCATGGAGATCTTAATGAAGAAGTGTATATGCAGTTGCCACCAGGCTATTCCCCAGCTAATGACCCTCACGTGTGCAAGCTCAAAAAGGGCCTCTATGTACTAAAAAAAGCATCAAGACAATGGTTCTCCAAATTGTCTCATTCGTTGATGCAACTTGGTTTCACTCAGGGAAAATCAGACTCTTCTTTATTCATCAAACAAATCCCATCAGCTCTTATAGCCTTACTCATTTATGTTGATGATGTAATCCTTGCATCTGATAGTATTGACTAGATTAATTTAGTCAAGCAATTTCTCCATGATTCCTTTACCATCAAGGATTTTGGTGAGTTAAAATACATCGTGGGTTTGAAAATAGATAGATCAGCTAAAGGCATTACTATCTCTCAAAGAAAATATGTCGTGGATATTCTATAAGATAGTGGTTTTTCTGGCTATAAACTAGCAGCTTTTCCTATGGAGTCTAATCTAAAACTAAGTGCAACTCACCATTTTTCATTGATTGTGCATCATATAGATGACCTGTAGGTCACTTGTTGTACTTAACTATAACTTGGCCTAACGTAACTTATTCTGTTCAAGCACTAAGCCAGTTTATGGCCAATCCAAGTACAATACATCTTTGAGCTGCTGAAAGGGTACTTAGGTACACTAAGGCTACACCAGGTCAGGGACTTTTTATGTCTGCAAACTCATCTCTCCATCTGAAAGCATACTTAGATAGTGATTGGGGTGGCTGCTTGGACACTAGAAGAAGTGTAACTAGGTTCACAATGTTTATAGGAGATTCTCTTGTCTCATGGAAATAAAAAAAAAAAAAAAAAGACAACCTACTGTCAGCAGATCATCTGCTGAGTTTGAATACAGGGCCTTAGCCACAACTACATATGAAATTCAATGGCTTCTTTATCTGTTAGCTTATTTACATGTTCATCATTCTCAAGCTGCCTCATTATACACTAACAGCAAACCAGCCTCTGAAATTGCTTCCAATCCTGTGCACCATGGGAGGATTACTAAGCACATTCAACTGGATTGTCACTTGGTTCGATAAAAATTACAAAAAGACCTCATTAAAATCATACATATTCCTTCTAAACACCAATTAGTTGATATATTAATGAATCACCTTGGTTCACTCAATTTCCATCATCTTATTCACAAGATGGGAATGATTAATATCCACTCTCATCTTGAAGGGGGTGTTGGAGCTTACAAGAAGGTGTGGAGTTAAAAGCTCAAGAAATAAAATAGAAACAAAAGGCTGTTATGGTTGTTATGGGTAGTTAAATCAGTTTATTTAATCATGATTTTAGTGGTCCAGATGGCAAGTTGTAAATGGTCATTATTTCTATATAAGTGAACTAATTGTATAGCATTGTAATTCAATTTTTCAAGATGATAAATATTGATTCTATTTTTTCTCTCATCTCTCTCGGTTTTGAAGCTTGTTAGATATAGCTTCTTTACATTTTACATGTATAGTGAAAGACTAAGGTTCCGTTTTATTTGCGAAATGTCTATTCGCAAAAATAGATTACTTTTAATAGTTTAGTTACAATTAGTAATACAAAAAATTATCCTATTACTATAAAATAAATAGTAATGTGAAACATTTTATGAGTCCATAATATGAAATAGATAAATAATAACTATTCCCAAATTTCATCACGAAGATATTGATTCCTTTCTTATTACATGCTCAATAAAATAATTAAGAATATAAAAGAAATAACTAGTTTCTTAATTCCTAAAATTCCTGCTATATTCCACCTTATTCCAAAGAATAGCTATTTCGCACCGAATGATCCAATGCACAAAAAGATAAATATAAATAAAATATTTGTGGTAGGGAAACGATATATATTAATTAATATTAATTAATATGTGTTTGTATTATGCATAATATAGCAGTGATTAGGCACCTAATTTGTATAATTGAGTGGCAGCTTCTGGCCCTAAACAGTGACAGGTTCAATTTGGTCTTAGGCCGACGCCTACCTAATTGCCGACTCCGTCTCCCACCTGCCCTTTGCTCTGCTGCTGGTGATGTGAGGTTTCAACTGTCCAGGAAAAACAGAGGGAGGGAAGTATATATACACACATTTATATAGAGATTTGATGATTTGGGATTGTCTATTAGCAAGTGAGGGAATCACTTACTCCTTAAAAAATTCTTGTATGAAATTAATCCGTATATAATTTATATCATAAGATGATTTGATCCAATTCATTGTCTTGTTAAAGAGCATGCTCTCCCCATTCAATTAGTGCACTCGCTTTGATGGGATCTTCTTTCTTTTATTTGCTTTTAAAGTCACATCTTACATCCTTTTTAGGATACATTCAAGGATACCCATTAGGCCTACACGGTACAATAATAATAATAATAATAATAATAATTGCAATGTCTGAGAGAAAGGCTCGGGATGGCAAAGAATAATAATATTGAAATTCGATGGAATCGCCACTAACTTGTTATTTTCCTAGGTACGATTAGATTACCTAATTACTACTTGTTGATTGGTTTCTAGGTATCAGCACCCCCTATACAACCGTTCTACCAATGATACTTAATTAATCATGAATTAACTTTAAACAGAATCTAATGATTTTTTATTAACTCCTTAAAAATAAATAAAAGGAAAATGAAAATTACAATGCGATTTAGGAATCTCTAATAAGACCTCCAAACAAGGTAATCTTGTTAGATAAACTCCCTAAGAACTAATATAGGAAAGGTTTGAAATAACTTTTTACCTTTTGTTAAATCATTGAAACGCACATACACAAAGAATTAAGTAAAATCAACAAATTTTAAACAAAAAGAGTCTTTAAAACATTCTCATACTTTTTTCTAAAATTTTATAAATTTTTTATGAAATTTTCCCACATTTTCTTGAATTTTCCTAGACTTTAAAAAAAAAATTTCTCATTTTTGGTATTTATTATTTTTTAATTTGAGTAAAAAATAACTCAAATAAATTTTATTTTTTTCTCATTATTTTAAAAATATTTTTCTTTCTTGATTTTTTTTTTCTAATTTTTATTACTTTTTCCAATTTTTAAAAAATTAAAAATCAATTAAAAAAAAAAATCAATGGTTCATAAATCAGACCAGTTGAATTGGTTTGAATCAGGTTCAACCAGGTTAGGCTTAGTGGGCCATGTGTCCACCCACAGTTAATTCACTTAATTTATTTTATATATATTTAAAATTTACAGGTGATGTCAACATGATGTCACTCGCTATGTGCCACCCTCCTGTTCTCTTTTTGTTTTTTGAATTTTTTGCAGTAATCCGGCCGTTTAGAAAAAACATAAATCAAACGGTCAAGATTGCTCCACATTACTTTGAAAACAATTAATTTAAAGGCTTTCATTTGTAGAAGTAAGCCCAAAACATGTTATAGTTCCTTACTCACTTTTACTAATATAAGACTACGCCCTAATAAGTATCAAAGTCAAGGCATAAACTGAAACTCAACATATCCTCTACAGCAAGTTGGATAATGCCATTTAGAAGTGGGTAGGTGGACAACTACAATAAAATCGAGCACGCGCCACCCTCCTGTTCTCTTTTTGTTTTTTGAATTTTCCGTAAGACGTCACCTGCCACATGGCAGATCATGAGTGGCTCCAATAATTTAACATGGATTGTTGATGTAATAGTAATTCAGCCGTTTAGAAAAAACATAGATTGGACGGTCAAGATTACTCCACGTCGCTTTTAAAACGAATAATTTAAAGGCTTTCATTCGTAGAAGAAAGCCCAAACCTGTTAATGCCAAATAATTTAAAGGCTTTCATTTGTATGAGTCCAAAACATGTTATAGTTCCTTACTCACTTTTACTAACTAATATAAGAGTACTCCCTAACAAGTATCAAAGTCAAGGCATAAATTGAAACTCAACATATCCTCTACAGCAAGTTGGATAATGCCATTTAGAAGTGGGTAGGCGGACAACTACAATAAAATGCATTATACTTTTGCTGCATTTGAAAATATAGAGCTCAGTTTTAGATTTGAAATTGAATAAATTTGGATAAATTTTAATATAATTATATTATATTATATTCAAATATAATACAAATTTAAAATTAATATCTCTCCCGACATAGAGTTTGTGACAATGCAAGCCCGGACATACTTAGACTTTGGATATAAAAATAGTATGCTTATAGTTGTGGTGGTTGAACAAATGAATAATATGTATGGTAGTTGTTTCAATGCCATAGTTAATTAGGTGCGTGTGCTGGACCTCACAACTAATCATTGAGCTCACATATGTACATATGGAAAGCCTTAGCTTGGCTTACATTAATCTTCACTCCACATTATCTAAACTCTACCAGAACTACTACTATAATTAGGCTAACATAAGAGAGAGAGAGAGAGAGAGAGAGAGAGAGAGAGAGAGAGAGAGAGAGAGAGAGAGAGGGTAAGGCTGTCAAGTCAAATATGATAGTGTCATGCACCGAGGATAATGTTGTTTATACGTAACCTCACTGAGTTGTCATGCAGATCAGCATACGTAATATCTAAACAATGACTAATGTGATCCATGCATGCATGATAGATCTCATGAGACATGTCTCTATCAGTTAGTTTGTAGTAGGGAGAGCAGTGAGAGGAAGAAACATTGGTGGCCTGAGACATTGACTAACCCCCATGAGTACTTTCCAATCCATGATTGAAACAATCATCTTGGCTAGTAGGAATATTTCTATACATCCGCTAATTATATCATATTGAGAAAATTCAACCACCTATTTTCCTTTATGTTCAAAACAAGATTAATTATTAACTAGTCGCAACGTTCTAAAAAAGGATTTAAAATGACGAGTGATAATAATATTTTAAGTTGGATGGAGTCACCACTGTCTAGGTATGGTTGGTTCATCTAATTACTATCTGTCGATTGGTCTCTAAATTAATCTTAAACAAAGGAATTAGTAATCTCGATCTATATTTACTAGAGTTTGGATCGAGAGTTCAGTTATGCGAGGGGAAGACACTAGGGTCCCCTACACACCCGTTCTACAAACGATACCTTATTTCTAAATTGAATCTAATGATCTTTAATTAACCCCTTAAAAAAAAATAATTAATTAAATTTTAAAATATAAAATATAAAATAAGGTACGATTTATGAATGTCTAATAAGACCTCCAGGGGAGGGGATCTTGTTAGATAAACTCTTTTAGAACTAATATAAATGAGGTCTGAAATACCTCTTTACCCTTTTATTTAATTATTAGGAGGCATACACAAAAAAAATAAAATATATACAGCTAATAATGAAAAAATCATCAAAATTGAGCAAAAAGGGTCTTTAAAATATTTCTTGATTTTTACAAAATTTGTTTTAGAATTTTTCTGAAAAAATTTTCCAACATTTTTTCAAAATTTTTTGGGATTTTTAAATTTTTTTTTCATTTTTTGGGCATTTTTATTATGATTTTTTTAGTATATGAGTCCAAATTAATCAAATATTTTTTTATTTTTTCTGATTTTTAAAATATTTTTCTAATTTTTCCTATTTTACTGATTTTTTACTATTTTTAAAATTAAAAATTAATTTTAAAATAAAATAAACAAATCGATGGTTCAAAACTCATCATTCTGTTTAGCTCCTAACCAAACCCTAACCAGGGGAGTCTATTTAGCTCTCGAGAAAATCCCAAAGAAAACGTGAGCAAGATAATAGCATCACAAAAAAACAATCTAAGAAATGAATTTCCAAACAAAAAGAGGGTGAAGATCACTTATCAACGTCCACCATAGGACTAAAATGACCCCTTACCCTTGTTTTGTTTTGAGCCAGCTAGAATAAGAAAACACAAATAGGGTAAGCACATATGTAAATATAGAGAAGAATAGAGAGAACTAAGAGCAATTCGAGAGAATAGAGAGGACTTAGAGAGATTCGAGTGAATTGAGAGAAGAAAGGACTGAGAGGAGAGAGAGTAGACAGAACTGAAGAATAGAGAGATAATTGAAATAGGAAAAAGGAGAGAGAGAGAGAGAGAGAGAGAGAGAGAGATTCGTAGAGAGTATAAAAGAAGAGAGAGAAAACGAATAAGAGAAATAAAGGAAAAGAAAAGAAAAAATGTTTTTATACGTAGGGATTTAGTGGGACATGTAGAGACTTGAAAAATATAATATTGAGACCAAATAAGAAAAGGATGGAAAATGGGATTGGTGAGGAGAAAACCAGCGACGGTTTTCTAGAGTGTTAAGAAAATCGTCGACAATTATATAGTTTTACCGCAGCCAGGTAAAAGGGTAATAGTAAAAATTGGGTAAGGTTAAAGACAAAAACTGTGACGGTTTTTTGGGAGCCTAAGAAAACCGTCGACGATTTTTGCCAGAGACAAAATAATATATGTGGGCCGCATGTCATCTTCTTATTAAAAATTCAAAAGCCCTCTCTCTCTCTCTCTCTCTCTCTCTCTCTCTCTCTCTCTCTCTCTCTCTCTAGAATCGCCAAATCGATGATCAGACTTCGTATCTAAGGCCTAGCAGTGATCCTCGTCAATTTAATTGGAGCAGAATTATGTTATGAGGATCCCAAGCACAATTCCAAACTGAGGTGAGGAAATTGTTTATGATGTTGATTGGTGTTTTAATTAGTTTAATGGGTGTATAGGTCTAAGAATGTGAATGTGATATTATTCTGAGGTTATATGATTTCAGGATTTTAGATTTTCGAACGTCGCGGGCGTAATTATAGTATTTTTAGCAGGCTTATTGATAATCAGGTAAGGGGAATAAGTTATGCCAGTTAATTTTGAGAATTTTAGTAATTAAAGTATAACATGTGTTTATGGGATTTGAATTTAAAGTTGTGGTATATTTGTGAAAATTTAGAAATTTGGGTTACAAATGATATGTGATATTTTCATATAATAGGAAAATACAGTTTTACCTGTACAGATTATAGTATAAGAGTTTCATTAAAATTATGTGGCATGAGAAATATCAGATATAGTACAAAGATTTAATACCGAATTTTATACATTTTTTACAGAACCATGATTTACAACTTTTGCAGAATCATGATTATACACAACTTTTATTGAACCATGATATACAGTTATTACAGAACCATGATTAACAGTTTATACAGAATCATGGTAAAACAGTAATATACAGACATAGTAATATAGTATCAGATCCCTAATGGACTAGTACAAATTACAGAGCACGACACCATAGCAAACACAGTATAGAGTGCAACCACACATCTCAGATAGAGTAAGGTCAATCGTACTATAGAGGTTATAGTTTGACTTAGCCTGGTAGGCCAGTCAGAGTTAAGTCTCACCCACAGGCCGCACAACCCGAGTATGCGGGGTTAATTCATGCATACAGTTATCCATCTAGGGAAGCTTTCACAGTTATATAGATAAATGTATGTAGTTTTACAGAGGCCAAGAACTATTTATTACATTTATAAGTATATACAAAATTGAAAGCTTATTTTAAAAGGCATAGGTGTGAGTTATGATATGTTTTACATTGAAATGTTATCACAATTATAGTTGAATTAATAATCATGTTATTCAAGTAAAACTCATCTGCCACACACTAGTTGTAATTTATTCTATCTTACTAAGAGATGTGTCACCCTAGAATTCCAAACGTTTCAGGTGATCCGGATAGACATGCGGAGCGAGCTCCGAGATAAAGGGGACTTTAGTACTACCCCAGCTACAGGGTAAGTTTCAGGAGTTGGGAGTTGTATTTTTGGGTATGCCCCTAGGACATTGTGTTTCTTTTGAGAGATGTATATGTATATTTTGGGAAATACTGAAACTCTGGTATTGTACATAAGGTTAAAGTGTTTTTTATGTTTTCTCGCTGCATAGGTGGTATGTTTTGTGACAGGTATCCTCAATACCACTTGAGGTCCGAGACGTTATAGTGGATATTGTTATAGATATCATAGTAATATTATATTGTTGCAAAATATATATATATATATATATAATATATATATTATAAAAATGGTAATAATTTTGGGGTCGTTATAAGTTTGGTATCAAAGCCTAGGTTGCTAAGTTCTGTAAACTTTAGTGTATAGCGGAAAACAATACTAAAGTATAGAAAAAAATTTTGATGAGGGTAGAAGTGTGTAGATTGAGATTTTGGTAAAGTCAATGTGAGGGATTAATATGAGAATTTAAGGTTTTGTCTGGCAGTTTGGAGACAAGAACTTTAGGGGTGGTTTTTGTGTTTTTCCTGGAGTGACGATTTTAGGAAAACCATGCTAAACTATTTTATGAAAGGTAGGACTGAAGTTTAAATTAGTTAATAGGTAGTATAAGGATAACTTGGTTTGATTGATGTAATAGTTATATAATGAAGTTAGGATTCTCAAATTATTCTCGTGTTATTGCAGGATGGACCCCAGAAATAGCAATGCACACGCTAGTGGTAGTAGTGGTACAGGGTCTTCCAGTATGGGTGGCAATGACTCTAATCAGGTGCCCTGTAGTGTAGCACAGCAAGTTATGGCAGAAATTTCCTGAAACAATAGATAATAGGGTTGCCCATTAGCTGATCAGGGTTGTATGATCCAGCAATTCACTGAAATGAATCCTCTTGCATTCTTTGGGGGGGGGGGGGTTGACCCTGCAGTTGCTGAGAACTGGATGCAGGAAGTTGAGAAAACACTGACAGTGATGCACTGTACTGATTAACAGAGGGTCCTCTTTGCTACATATAAGTTGACAAGTGAGGTTGAGAGATGGTGGACAGCCATGAAGTAATTAGAGGAAGAGAGACCCGTACCAGTAGCCATGACTTGGAGCTGGTTCAATGAAGTGTTCTTCGACCGATATTTCCGTGCCATTGTTAAAGAAGCTAAGGTAGAGGAATTCTTGAATTTGACGCAGGGGCATCTAACGGTCTAGTAATACGCAGCGAAATTTATTGAGTTGTTGCGTTTTGTTCCGTATATTGTCCTAGATGAGGCTAAGAAGGTAAGGAAGTTCGAGAGGGGTTTGAGGCAAGAAATCTATAAACGGGTGGCCGTTTTAAAAGTCTAGAATTTTTCATAGTTGGCTGACAGAGCCACTGTAGTAAAGGTGAGCAGGCATAGGGGTACTAGGATTCAAAGCCAAAGAAAAAGGCCCAAGCCTTCTAGGTTTCAAGCAGGTTCTAGCCGGGGCCCATAGAGAGGAGACCGGTATGGCGAAACTCAGAGGCAAGTGATGGGAAACCATGGATATTTGGGCAAGCAGACTGGTCCTATCTACCCTAGATGTGGTAGGAGGCACATGGGAGATTGCAGGGTAGGAGAGAATGTCTGTTATCGGTATGGACGACTAGGACATATTGCAAGAAACTATCGAGCTCAGCCAACTAATTTACCAGCTCCTAGACCATTCAAGGGAAATAACCAGGCACCCCGAAGAAGCCAGCAGAGGACCACAGCCCCGACGAGAGTTTATGCGATGATACCGCGAGACGTTGAGGCTGCGGGCAATGTCGTGACAGGTATTATTATTATTTTATCATATGAAGTTGTTGTTTTATTTGACTTAGAGGCCACACATTCTTTCGTGTCTATGGGGTATGTCAAATTATGTGTTGTTAGTGGCTACACCGATAGGGTCAGTAGTAAGGTGTCAAAAGGTGCTTGGAGACTATCCAATGGGCATTCAAGGAAGAGTATTACCAGTTGATCCCGTGATATTATATATGCAGGGGTTTGATATGATTTTGGGTATGGACTAGCTAGTAGCTAACTATGCCAATATTGATTGTCATAAGAAAGAGGTGATATTTAGGCATTCTGGAGAGTAGGAATTCAGATTCGTGGGGTCTTGTGTGCGCGCCTCACCACAGTTGGTGTCAGCTATTCAAGTAAGGAGACTACTCTGAAATGGTTGCCAAGGGTACATAGTTTGTATAAAGGAAGTGCTAGAGGGAGAATTGAAACTTGCTGATATTCCAGTAGTAGGGGGAATTTTCAGATGTTTTTCCAGAGGAGTTACCTGGTTTACCATCGAATTGTGAAATTGAGTTTGCTGTTGATTTACTTCTAAGATCAGCACCGATTTCTAAAGCACCCTACAAAATGGCTCCGGCTGAATTAAAAGAACAGAAAGGTCAATTACAAAAATTATTAGACAAATGGTTTATCAGGCCTAGTGTGTCGCCCTGGGGAGCGGCAGTTTTATTTTTAAAAAAGAAAGATGGGACGATGAGGATGTGTATAGACTACAGAGAGATAAACAAAGTGACAGTAAAGAACAAGTATCCTCCTTCTCGTACTGATGAATTATTTGATCAGCTCCAGGGAACCTGGGTCTACTCTAAGATTGATCTTCGGTCAGGATATCATTGGGAAAAAATTAAAACAGAAGATGCTTTGAAGACAACCTTACGAACCAGGTATGACCACTACGAGTTTTTGGTTATGCCCTTCAGATTGACCAATGCATCGGCAACGTTTATGGATCTAATGAATAGGGTATTTCACCAATATTTGGACCAGTTTGTTGTTGCTTTCATTAATGAAATTTTGGTCTACTCAAAGAGTTTTAAGGAGCACGAATATCATCTAAGGATGGTGCTATAGGTGTTGAGAGAAAAGAAGTTGTACGCTAAGTTTAAGAAATGTGAATTCTAGCTAAGGGAATTTATGTTCCTTGGACATGTGATCTCCGAGGATGGTATTTCGGTAGATCCGAGCAAGATAGAAGCGGTGGTGAATTGGACGAGACCAAGGAATGTTTAGGAGATCCGAAGTTTCTTGGGTCTGGCGGGATACCACCAATGGTTTGTAGAGGATTTTTCCAGATTATCAGGTCCTCTGACACGGCTCACGAGGAAAGTGTGAAGTTCAAGTGGACCGACGAATGTAAGCAAAGCTTTCAAGAGTTGAAGCAGCGACTCGTCACCGCACCAGTTTTGACCATCCCATTAGGGGATGGAGATTATGTGATCTATAGTGACATGTATCTGAGAGGACTTGGGTGTGTATTAATGCAACAAGGAAAGGTCGTGGCATACGTTTCTCGGCAACTCAAGGAATATGAAAAGAATTATCTGACACATGATTTAGAGTTGGCTGCAGTGGTGTACGCCTTAAAGATCTGGAGGCATTATCTGTATGGTGGGAAATGTGAGATCTTTACAGATTATAAGAGCTTGAAATATTTCTTCACACAGAAAGAGTTTAATATGAGGCAGAGGAGATGGTTGGAGTTAATTAAAGATTACGACTATACCATTAGTTAGCACCTAGGGAAAGCAAATGTGGTAGCTAATGCCTTGAGTCGAAAATCAGGGAATGCCTCCATGTCAATAGTGGTGATGCAGCATCAGATCGGATTGGATTTGGAAAGGCTTGGGATAAAGGTAGTGGAGGAAGATCACCAAGCATTTATTGCTAGCCTGGTACTTCAGCCAACCTTTCTGGAGAAAATTAAGATCGCTCAGATGCAAAATACATAATTAATGAAGATTAGAGATAAAGTATAGAGTGGACAAGGAGCCGATTTTACTATTTCAGATGATGGTGCTCTGAGGTTTGGTATCATACTGCGCGTACCTGCAAATTAAAAGAACCATCTTGGAGGAGGCACATCGATCCTTGTATACAGTGCACCCAGGAAGCACTAAAATGTATAGGGATCTTCAGGGATCCCTTTGGTGGAGCAATATAAAGAAAGAGATAGCTGAGTAAGTAGAGCAGTGTTTGACGTGCCAGTAGATAAAAGTTGAGTACTAGAGATCGACGGGACAACTACAGCCACTCCACATTCCTGAGTGGAAGTGGGAACATATTTCTATGGATTTCGTTACAGGATTGCCGCTAGTACTTCATGGACAGGATGCTATCTGGGTAGTCGTAGACCGATTAACAAATACTGCCCACTTTCTTCCCATCAAAGTTGGCTACTCTATGAGTAGGTTGGCAAAGATATATATACAAGAGATAGTGAGACTACATGGAGTGCTTGTGTCCGTTGTCTCTCACTAAGACCCACGATTCACATCGTAGTTTTAGAAAAGTTTGCAAAGAGTCATGGGTACACAACTGACATTTAGTACGACCTTTCACCGTTAGACCGATGGACAGACAAAGAGGACGATTCAAATACCGGAGGATATGTTGAGAGCCTATGTATTAGATTTTGGTGGTAGGTGGATCCAGTACATGCCACTAGTCGAATTTTCTTACAATAATAGCTACCAGGCTACCATTGGGATGACAGCATATAAGGCGTTATATGGCAGGAGCTGCTGATCCCTGTTATATTGGGATGAAACTAGTGAGAGACAAATTTTGGGGCTAGAGATGGTTCAACAAACTTCAAAGAAAATCAAACTCATCAAAGATTGAATCTGAACAGCTCAGAGTCGGCAGAAAAGTTATGCAGATACCCGCCAGCGAGAGTTGGAATTTGGTGCAGGACATCATGTATTTCTGAAAATTGCACCGATGAAAGGGGTGATGATGTTTGGGAGGAAGGGTAAGCTGAGACCTAAGTACATTGGGTCATTTGAGATACTTGAAAGAGTGGGTTCGGTTGCCTACAGGTTAGCCTTACCACCAGTTCTATTCAGAATTCATGACGTGTTCCACGTATCGATGTTCAAGAAATACGTCCTAGATCCCTCCTATGTGATTAGTTATGAGACATTGGAGCTTGGTGATGCCTTATCTTATGAAGAAGTGTTTGTACAGATTCTAGATCGAAAGGAACAAGAGTTACACACAAAGATAATTCCACTAGTAAAAGTATTATGGTGCAACCATGTAGTCAAGGAGGCTTCATGGGAATTAAAGGAACAAATGCACTAGCGATATCCACATCTATTTAGTGGAGATCAGAGATGAGATGTTAAGAGTAGAATAAAATAACACTATTTGTGTTTTTGAACTTGTATAGTATAGGGTAACACAATTAGTATTTTTGGTTTTAAGTTATAAATAGTTTTGAGAGAGATTTCTTGTCTTTAAATGATTGTAATCTCCTAGAACTCTTTCTTATAACCACTGTATTCCTCCGCCATAAGTGAGGGTAATTAATAAAATTGCAATGAGTTTTCCTTAGAGTTAGATATATAACATAAATAACAAATTTCGAGGATGAAATTTATAAGGAGGGGAGAATGTAGAGACCCGGAAAATATAATATTGAGAATAAATAAGAAAAGGATGGAAAATGGGATTGGTGAGGAGAAAATCAGCGACGGTTTTTTGAGGTGTTAAGAAAACCGTCGATGGTTATATGGTTTTATACAGCCAGGTAAAAGGGTAACAGTGAAAACTGAGTAAGGTTAAAGACAAAATCGACGATGGTTTTTTGGGAGCCTAAGAAAACCGTCGATGGCTTTTGCCAGAGACAGAATAATATATATGGGTTGCATGTCATTTTCTTGTTAAAAATTCAAAAGCCCTCTCTCTCTCTCTCTCTCTCTCTCTCTCTCTCTCTCTCTCTCTCTCTCTCTCTCTCTCTTTTCATTTTCTCACTCCAGAATCACCAAATCGATGATCAGACTTCGTATCTAAAGCCTAGCGGTGATCCTCATCAATTTAAGCGGAGCATAATTATGTTCTGAGGATCTTAGGCACCATTCCAAACTAAGGTGAGGAAATTGTTTATGCTGTTGATTTGTGTTTTAATTAGTTTAATGGGTGTATAGGTCTAGGAATGTGAATGTGATATTATTCCGGGGTTATATGATTTCGGGATTTTAGAGTTCCGAACGTTGTGGGCGTAATTATAGTATTTTTAGCAGGCTTCTCGATAATCAGGTAAGGGGAATAAGTTATGCCAGTTAATTTCGGGAATTTTAGTAATTAATGTATAACATGTGTTTATGAGATTTGAATTTAAAGTTGTGGTATATTTGTCAAAATTCAGAAATTTGGGTTACAGGAAAGTTTTACAAATGATATGTGATATTTTCATATAGTAGGAAAATACAGTTTTACCCGTACAAATTATAGCATAAGAGTTTCATTAAAATTATGTGGCATGAGAAATATCAGATATTGTAGAGACCCAAAGAATTATAACAATTAAATAATAAAAGAGGGAGGAAAAGGAATTTTCTTAAGGGTTTCTGTAGGGTCTCGTCGACAAAAAGACTTGTGGGAATCGTTGAAATGGACACGTGTCTCGTCAACGAGGAATTATCGAGAGGGCTAATTTGGGGCCTGAAATTCATCAACAAAGGTTATGAGTTCGTCGACGAACCCTCTTCTTGACCTTATCGGCGAAGTGACTTGTCTTGTCGACAAAGACCAGTGTATAAGTATGCCAAAATCGGATTTCAGCACAGGAAATTTCTCATGCAGCCCTTCTCTTTATATATTTTCGTCCCCTCTACCTTCTCTCTAAGTTTATGGCTCAGGTTTTTGCCGATTCGATGATCCGAAGCCGCCACATCACTCTGGGAAGATTCTCTTCATATCTGCTGGAGTGGATCGTTGGTTAGGCTAACTTGGGAACCATCCCAAAATTTGGGTAAGTTAGTTAATTTCAATATTATTAGGTATTTGGAGTTGTTCTGAGGAAAATATGTTAGGAAAGCAAATAATGAAGTTTTGTTGGGAAAACGTTAATTTCAGGGTGTTATGTTGGGAACACTGCAGGTGTAGGATTGAGTGTTTTGTGGGCTTTCTAGTAAACCAGGTAAGGGGATGAACTAAGTCAAAAAATTTTCATGAAATTATTTACTAATTTATAACATTAAATTTCAGGAAAGTATGTATATTATATAGTTATGTTTGGGAAATACTGATATGTGCAGGAATATGATTTAAACGTATTTAATCAGAAAATATGGTTTTTGGAACAGATTTTACAGTCATGAGATTACCCCATTTCTGTGTGGCATAAGTTTAATTTCCATATAATGTGTATATCAGAATGGAATATTTTTCCCAGATCAAGTATGATATGATAGTTTTCATGACAATTATAAAATAGTACAGGAATCATGATTTTACATATTAAATAGTATAGAAAAATTATATTCAGTATATCACGTTATGTATGCTGGCGCAGATGCTAAGTTACATGTTATGTATGCCGGCGCAGATGCCGAGTTTCATGTTATGTTATGCTGGCGCAGATGTCGAGGTTCATATTGGTGCAAATGCCATAATCAAGTATGATCAGACAGAATTTACGAAATATTTACGTAACTGTTATTATTATAAAATACGAAATAGCTCTGTTCAATATATGAAACTTATTATATGTTATCAGAACCCAGATGACATAATTTAGTACAGTTTCAAGAGCACGGTACCGTAACTATATGTTCTAATTATGATAGTGCTACCACATGACCAGTAGTGTGGGAGATGGTAGTCGATGTGGCATCAGTGTAGAGTGGAGTAATCCCCCTAACAGTCCCGGGACCAGGTAGAGGTGGGCCCATCATACTTACAGACTTATGTTTGATCTAGCATGGTCGGCTAGCCATTGCTAGGTCTCGCCTTCGGGCTGTACAACCTAGTCATATGGGGGTAAGACATAACATCAGCTAGGTATCCATCCTAGGTGTATTTCAGTATGGTACAGTTATATAAGATGATTTTCATCTTAATAATTTAGTACATTATATTATGTTATGAGAAATCATGTTTTATTCAGATATGATATCAATAGCTTTACCAGTTATAATGTATGTACTGATATTATGTATAACACAAAAACATTCATGTTGTCATATACTAATATTAGTTTATTTTCCTTACTGAGAGGTGTCTCACCCTAACTATATAAACATTTCAGGAAATCCAGGTAGAGGAGCGGATAGAGCTCCATGACAGTAGAGACTAGTGGGGCTACCCTGTCTAAAGGGTGGGTTGTTGTGCTAGGGTCATGTTTATTTTTGGGTTATGACCCTAGGGTTCATTTGACCTTTTTGGTGGATGATCGTAAATAAAACAGGTTTAGTTGAACTCTAGTATTGTGGTTGGTTGTATGGTATGTTGTAATTTACATTTCCTACTGCTTAGGTATCTGAGTTGTATTTTGGGTATATCCCTGTTACCCACGAGTTCAGGTTGATTATGTTATACAATTATACAAGAATTTTATATTGCATGTTATTGTGGAAAAAAATGGTAAATAGCTGGTCGTTACAGATATAGTACAAAGATTTAATACAGAATTTTATACAGTTTTTAAAGAACCATGATTTACAACTTTTATAGAACCATGATTATACACAACTTTTACAAAACCATGATATACAGTTATTACAGAGCAATGATTAACAGTTTATACAGAATCATGGTAAAACACTAATATATAGACATATTATTATATAGTATCAGATCCCTGATGGACCAGTACAAATTACAGAGTACGGTACCGTAGAAAACACAATATAAAGTGTAACCACACATCTCAGATAAAGTGTGGAATGGAACAATTGATTGTGCCTAGGGGAGAGACGCAGGCTCCATGGTAGTTAGGTCCAGGTTGAGGAGGTCAATCGTACAATAGAGGTTATAGTTTGACTTAACCTGGTAGGCCGGCCAGAGTTAAGTCTCGCCCACGGACTGCACAACCCGAGCATGCGGGGTTAATTCATGCATACAATTATCTATCCAGGGAAGCTTTCATAGTTATATAGATAAATGTATATAGTTTTACAAAGAATGGGAACTATTTATTACAATTATAAGTATGTTTAAAATAGAAAACTTATTTTAAAAGGCATAGGCGTGAGTTATGATATGTTTTACATTGAAATGTTATCACAGTTACAGTTGAATTAATAATTATGTTATTCAAGTAAAACTCATTTGTCACACACTAGTTGTAATTTATTTTTTCTTATTGAGAGGTATCTCACCCCAGAATTCCAAACATTTCTAGTGATCCAGATAGACGTGCGGAGCGAGCTCTGAGATAGAGGGGACTTTAATACTGCCCTGGCTACAGGGTAAGTTTCAAGAGTTGGGAGTTGTACTTTTGGTATGCCCCTAGGACATTGTGTTTCTTTTGGGAGATGTATATGTATATTTTGGGAAATACTGAAACTCGGGTATTGTACATAAGGTTAAAGTGTTTTTTATGTTTTCCTGCTGCATAGGTGGTATGTTTTGTGACAGGTATCCTCCATACCACTTAAGGTCCGAGACGTTATAGTGGATATTATCATAGGTATCAGAGTAATAATATATTGTTGTGGGATATATATATATATATATATATATATATATGGGGTTGTTACAAGACACGTGTCACCATATGAATGGCGAAACATGGCATCATCTCGAGTATTTTACAGGGCGACGTGAATCAATCCTAGCCATCTGATCTATGTTTTCTCTGGATGACGGAATTGATGTCACATTAGCAATCTTAGTCAAACATTCAGAGCCAAACAAGAGGTGACATGTGGCAAGTGACATCATGCTCACGTCACTTTGTTATGGTAAATTCGAAAAAGGGGGGGGGGGGGATCAGCGGAAGCTAACACGTGGTAGGTGACGTCATACTAACGTCACTCTGCTATAATAGATTCAAAACAAGAAAAAAAGAAAAAGGAGAAAATCACCGGAGGTTGAGACGCGGTAGGTGATGCCATGCTGACGTCATCCTACTACAGTAAATTCAAAAACAGAAAAAGAGGCGGCCACGTGTCTCCACTATGCATGGCCACATGGCCCACCAAGTCAACCAGGCTTAGCCCGATTCAGACTGGTTTAAACCAATTTGGTTTTTCCATAACCTTTCTTTTAAAATATTTACTTTATTTTAATTTTTAAGTTTAATTGAATTTTTCATTTTGAAAATGGGGAAAAATTAAAGAAAAATTAGGAAAATTTTGAAAAAATTAGAAAAAAAATATTTTGGAAGTCAAAAAATAAAAAAAATATATATTTGAGTTGTTTTAAGTCAAAATAAAGGAGAAAAATTCCTAAAAATCTCGAAAAAATTTTGGAAAAATTTTGAAAAATCTAAGAATTTTTTTATGAATTTTTTAAAAAATCTAGGGATATTTTAAAAGATTCTTTTACTCAAAACTTGATAATTTTTCTTAATTTTTGCCTAGGTGTGTCCTTATGATTTCAAAAAGGGCCAAAGAGTATTTCAGACCTCACCTGTATTAGCTCTTAGGGGTGTTTATCTAATAACACCCCCTTATTTGGAGGTCTTATTAGACACTCTTAAGTCACATTTTAAATTTCATTCTTCTCTTTTGATCCCTATTTATTTATGAGTTAATTAAAGATCGCCGAATTCAATTTAGGGATAATTCATAATTAATTAGGTACCGTTCGTTGAACGACTGTGTAGGGGGTGCTGACACCTTTCCCTTGTATAATTGAACTTCTGATCCCAATTCTGGTAAAAACAGTTCAATACTATTAGTTCCTTGGCCTAGGATTAGTCTAAAGACCAATAAAAAAAAGTAGTGATTATGTGTCATAACCTCACTTAGGTAAATAATAGGTTAGTGGTGACTTCATTCCAATTCCAATATTTATAACCCCTCTCTGTCCCGGGACATCTTTGCCCACCAGGGGAATGTTGTGACACTCCCAATCCTGATTTAACATTTCATTCTATTTTAATTTCAACCACACACTTGAATGGAATTATCCATTTCATTCCATTCTGTTCCCCCTATAATCCTAATACTCATTTGACTCCATCTCCATGCATCTTGATTCCATTCTACAAACTAAGACGTCATTTGATATCATTATCAAAAATTAGAGAAATGAAAACTAAAACTCAGTAATTAATAGAAACAAAAAAACTAGAAACCAGCAATCTCTTTCGTTAACATTTATAACATTGATACAAATTAAAAACTTAATTAAAAAATGCTCATTTTCATCTTTAAATCAAGTAATATTATAACAATATGATTAAAGTAATAAAACTACAAATAATATACACTAAAAAAATTACTATAATAAAAATAAAGTTTATTATAACTATTTTACACAATTGTTCTACTTTCAACTTTTATTTTACAATAAAAATTTTATTGAACGTGACAACTGAAAAATAATAAAAGTATTTTGTAATTTGCTTTATTATTATGATTTGAAATTTATTTATATTTTTCTTTTAATTATATTTAAATTGATATGATCATTTAATTTTAATTTTAATTTAAAAGTGCATAAAATCAATAATTTAATCCAAAAAACTATTTCTAGGTATTAAAATTTCTGACAACAGGTTGTCGAAACAACTAAAAACCATAAAATTAAATTTTGTTTTCAGTTTTTTAACAAATAGCTAAAAATGAATAACAAAAATAGAAAACTGACAGTATAAACAAACGCGTTTTTATAATCTATTTCTATACTGTAGAAATACAAAATAAAAAACAACAAGATACCAAATAGACCCCAAACAAACCATAATTTCTTGCAAGTTTGCATTGTCTTTGAGCACTACCCCTTCATGTGTTGGCATTGACACATTTTTTCAACACTAGTTCATTTATCTTTTAGCCCGAGAAATTGCATTTATTTGTAAACTAGAATTCTATAAAATTATAAAAGAATTAAATTTATATATACATGTATTATTTTAATAAAAAATTATTTTAAACTATTTTTCATTCAATAGAATTTTTGTCATGTATCCTAGAAGTTGGTCATGGATCGAAGCGAATAAACAACCTCTTACAAAAAAGTAAAGTAAAGTTGCATACTGCAAATTTATAGTGATTCACTCTTTCTGGACTCTGAATACGTAGAAGTTTTGTGCCCCGCCGGTCTTTTTTTTTTTTTTTAATTATAAGAAATTGTTAAATTATATTATTGTAATCGATTAGATTTTACATGTTAAATAAATGGTGGTGATAAGAATGGATTTGATCCACGTGGTGATGAGTGGTCATCTTTAAATGATTCACATGCAACATAATTTAATTAGAATCATTAAGAATTTCATGATTTAATTTGTTGTTTAAAGTAATAAATATCTCACATTTAATTTTTTTTTATTTTACTCAAATGAAATGTTTTTCAATTCTATAAACTAAGAATAGTAGTACAAACCTATTCAATTTAATTTGTAAATATAATTTTTTGCTCCTTTATTATATCTAAAGAGTTGATTATTCAATTCAATTTAATGAATTAATAAATTTTAAAATACATATTATCAACTAATATTGTGTATCATAGGAGGCATGCATGCGACCATAAATGAAAACTAAAAAAAAAAATTAAATTGAAAACTAATAAATATTGCAATAATATATTTACAAATAATTCTTTGGACCCTTATCAAAGACACAAACCTTAAATAGCCTAAATATCAACTTTGAGGCTTTCCAAAAAAAAAATCGTCGACAATTTTTTCAACACTGGTTAAACCGTTGATGGTTTCACAGAGGGTGATAAAAATCGTCGACAATTTTCAGTCAACTGCCAAACTGTCGATGGTTTTGTCAAGCTCAGAAAAACCGTTGACGGTTTTCCTACAGGAAAAATACTAAAAGTGATTTAAGAAGGTTTTTGTTTGACAAATGGCCAAACCGTCGACGGTTTCAGGAAAACTGTTAACGGTTTTCTCTCGGGCTTGCTTGCCTATAAATAGAGGAAGGCTCATTTTTTTTTTTTTTTAAGAAAATTCGAACTCCCTTTCTTCTCTTTGTGAGGGTTTCAATTTAACATTTTTCAAATGATCCAGCTAGACGAGCAGATCAGGCCCACCGATAAAGGGATTGTTGCACTGCCTTGGTTATGGAGTAAGTGTTTTCAAGGAGATATGTTTTTGGGTAGTTTTCTAGGGTTTTGGTGGATGTTACTGGGAGATGTGTTTCGGTGTATGTATATTTTGGGGAATTATTGAATTCTCGTATTATAAATATGGATGTATAGTTTTATATTTTCCACTGCGTAACTGTGCAAAATGAACAGGCTTTCCTCAGTGCTCATTTGGGGTCTGAGATATTATAGTAGATAATCCAAGGGTATTAGAGTAAATTAAGTTTCAGTATATAGTAAAGTTTAATTGAAAAAAAAAATGATATAGATTTTTGGGTTGTTACACTTTTGACCACTCTTAGATTCCATGTAACGCCCCGAACCCTTAAACCCGGTCTGGTGCGTTATACTTGATTAAATCTTGATAATTCATAATATATATCATATACACAGTGAAAAAAACATAAACATAATCTTCATAAATATAATACCAAAGTTTACTATTTCTACTTATAACCCTTATTAACCATTCATCCACTTGTATTCACAAATCTACATACCTCCAAAAACTCAATCATCAAAACCAGTATTCACAATCATTCCTTTCTTAGCAGACTTAAAACATAAAAATATAAACTTAAACTTTATACAACCCAACAATATTATCAAAATATACCCTTTCTCTTTATAATCCTCAAAAATGCTATAAACCCTCGAGCTCTCTAAGCCCGACTTCGAAGATGTCCTAAAAAAGAAATATTCTTATTTGGGTGAGACACATCTCAGTAAGGGAAGAAATATTATATTAAAATAGCGTGTGGCTAACATGAGGTTTATAAATATCATTTTAATAACATTTTCAAAACGTTATCATAAATACTGAAATCATTCTCTGAGCCTAACCAAACACATGCAAAAGATTTAACTCACGAGATTACCCAAGGATAAGGGTGATTACCCACCCATACAAGTAGCACCCCTCTGCTCTAATACATTTAGAAACCCTAAGGTCGCTGCTGAAGCATACCAGGGCACTTACCTTACTCAGTAAACCCTCAAGTATTAGATTGATCTCGTATTCACATAGTATATACAAAGGTTTACCAGTGAAGGCCCCAAAGATAGGGAAATCTACCTTCCTATACAAGTAAGTTCCCTCTACCCTAGTACATTATACAGCTACTACCACATCTGAAGTTACTAGCGCACTCTCCATTCTCAGCAAGCCCTTAGGTGAAGAGTACGCCCCGCCCAATCATAACATGTTTTACGAGCATAGATACTTCTAATATCATAATACATTATTCTTTCTGTCATTATTTAACCATTCACATCTGTTCATGTTTATAGCTTAAACATTGCATTGCATTTTACTTTAAGTGACTCTTTCCCATTTACATCGTTCACATTTCACATTTCATTCCATTGTTATTTCATTGCCTTTTCATTCCATTTTCATTTCATTCATTTGTACTACAACTGCCCTTTAGCCGTCATTAGTTAGGCCACATAGAAATGCGCTAAAGTCTGCTAACACAACTCCTTTTAGCTATCATCAATTAGTCCACATAAAAATGCGCTAGAATCTGCTAACACGATTTTCAGCTGTCATACATTTATATAGTTGCATTAACATACACAAGTAGCATGACTCATATCATATTTCATTCTTAATACTTTACTTACTTAACCTGCATCTCATACATTTAACATATATTTGCATAGAACTTACATTTACTCATGCCACACAATTTATCAATAAAATTCATACATTGCTTGTAAAATAAGCCAACCAACATTTAACATTTATATACAGAAAATACCTTTTATTTCTTACATAATTATCCTAAAAATATTTTTCACTTTTATCAGTTCATTTTCACATATACATAGTTAAATAAGCGAGCCTAGACTCAAAAAAACATAATTTACATGGTTGGCATTTTAAACTCATACCAAAACATATACATGTATATATAACACAATTCATTTTCCATTAAATTCATAAAAATTCTAGTTTAATATATATTTTTCCCCTTACCTAACTTCTGAACTACGCCAGCAGGATCCCCGAACCGATACCAGTGGCGTTCACTTGGTCCTTGAATCAAAACCCTAGTTTAGTCAGATATACCCCAACTATAGAGGTTATAGTTTGACTTAACCTAGTAGGCCGGCCGGAGTTAAGTCTTGCCCACGGACTGCACAACCCAAGCATGCGGGGTTAATTCATGCATACAATTATCTATCCAGGGAAGCTTTCATAGTCATATAGATAAATGTATATAGTTTTACAGAGAATAGGAACTATTTATTACAGTTATAAGTATGTTTAAAATAGAAAGCTTATTTTAAAAGGCATAGGTGTGAGTTATGATATGTTTTACATTGAAATGTTATCACAGTTACAGTTGAATTAATAATTATGTTATTTAAGTAAAACTCATTTGTCACACACTAGTTGTAACTTATTTCGTCTTACTGAGAGGTATCTCATCCCAGAATTCCAAACATTTCAGGTGATCCAGATAGACGTGCGAAGCAAGCTCCGAGATAGAGGGGACTTTAGTACTGCCCTGGCTACAGGGTAAGTTTCAGGAGTTGGGAGTTGTACTTTTTGGTATGCCCCTAGGACATTGTGTTTCTTTTGGGAGATGTATATGTATATTTTGGGAAATACTGAAACTTGAGTATTGTACATAAGGTTAAAGTGTTTTTTATTTTTTCCTGCTGCATAGGTGGTATGTTTTGTGACAGGTATCCTCCGTACCACTTAAGGTCCGAGACGTTATAGTGGATATTATTATAGGTATCAGAGTAATAATATATTGTTGTGGGATATATGGGGTTGTTACAAGATACGTGTCACCATATGAATGGCGACACATGGCATCATCTCGTCCGAGTATTTTACAGGGCGACGTGAATCAATCCTAGCCATCTGATCTATGTTTTCTCTGGATGACCGAATTGATGTCACATTAGCAATCTTAGTCAAACATTCTGAGCCAAACAAGAGGTGACATGTGGCAAGTGACATCATGCTCACGTCACTTTGTTATGGTAAATTCAAAAAGGGGGGGGGGGGAATCTCCGAAAGCTAACACGTGGTAGGTGACGTCATACTAACGTCACTCTGCTATAGTAGATTCAAAATAAGAAAAAAAGAAAAAGGAGAAAATCACCGGAGGTTGAGACGCGGTAGGTGACGCCATGCTGACGTCATCCTACTACAGTAAATTCAAAAACAAAAAAAGAGGCGGCCACGTGTCTCCACTATGCATGGCCACATGGCCCACCAAGTCAACCAGGCTTAGCCCGATCCAGACTAGTTTAAACCAATCTGGTTTTTCCATAACCTTTCTTTCAAAATATTTATTTTATTTTAATTTTTAATTTTAATTGAATTTTTCATTTTGAAAATGGGGAAAAATTAAATAAAAATTAGGAAAATTTTGAAAAATTAGAAAAAAAATATTTTGGAAGTCAAAAAATAAAAATAAAAAAATACATTTGAGTTGTTTTAAGTCAAAATAAAGGAGAAAAAGTCCTTAAAATCTCGAAAAAATTTTGGAAAAATTTTGAAAAATCTCAGAATTTTTTTATAAATTTTCAAAAAATCTAAGGATATTTTAAAAGATTCTTTTACTCAAAATTTGATAATTTTTCTTAATTTTTGCCTAGGTGTGTCCCTATGATTTCAAAAAGGGCCAAAGAGTATTTCAGACCTCACCTGTATTAGCTCTTAGGGGGGTTTATCTAATAACACCCCCTCATTTGGAGGTCTTATTAGACACTCTTAAGTCACATTTTAAATTTCATTCTTCTCTTTTGATCCCTATTTATTTATGAGTTAATTAAAGATCGCCGAATTCAATTTAAGGATAATTCATAATTAATTAGGTACCGTTCGTTGAACGACTGTGTAGGGGGTGCTGATACCTTCCCCTTGCATAATTGAACTTCTGATCCCAATTCTAGTAAAAATAGACCAATATTGTTGGTTCCTTGGCCTAGGATTAGCCTAAAGACCAATAAAAAAAAGTAGTGATTATGTGTCATAACCTCACCTAGGTAAATAATAGGTTAGTGGTGACTTCATTCCAATTTCCAATATTTATAACCCCTCGCTGTCCCGGACATCTTTGCCCACCTGGGGAATGTTGTGACACTCCCAACCCTGATTTAACATTTCATTCTATTTTAATTTCATGTTATAACCACACACTTGAATGGAATTATTTATTTTATTCCATTCTGTTCCCCTATAATCCTAATTCTCATTTGACTCCATCTCCATGCATCTTGATTTCATTCTACAAACTAAGACGTCATTTGATATCATTATCAAAAATTAGAGAAATGAAAACTAAAACTCAGTAATTAATAGAAACAAAAAAACTAGAAACCAGCAATCTCTTTCGTTAACATTTATAACATTGATACAAATTAAAAACTTAATTAAAAAATGCTCATTTTCATCTTTAAATCAAGTAATATTATAACAATATGATTAAAGTAATAAAACTACAAATAATATACACTAAAAAAATTACTATAATAAAAATAAAGTTTATTATAACTATTTTACACAATTGTTCTACTTTCAACTTTTATTTTACAATAAAAATTTTATTGAACGTGACAATTGAAAAATAATAAAAGTATTTTGTAATTTGCTTTATTATTATGATTTGAAATTTATTTATATTTTTCTTTTAATTATATTTAAATTGATATGATCATTTAATTTTAATTTTAATTTAAAAGTGCATAAAATCAATAATTTAATCCAAAAAACTATTTCTAGGTATTAAAATTTCTGACAACAGGTTGCCGAAACAACTAAAAACCATAAAATTAAATTTTGTTTTCAGTTTTTTAACAAATAGCTAAAAATGAATAACAAAAATAGAAAACTGATAGTATAAACAAACGCGTTTTTATAATCTATTTCTATACTGTAGAAATACAAAACAAAAAACAAGATACCAAATAGACCCCAAACAAACCATAATTTCTTGCAAGTTTGCATTGTCTTTGAGCACTACCCCTTCATGTGTTGGCATTGACACATTTTTTCAACACTAGTTAATTTATGTTTTAGCCGGAGAAATTGCATTTATTTGTAAACTAGAATTCTATAAAATTATAAAAGAATTAAATTTATATATACATGTATTATTTTAATAAAAAATTATTTTAAACTATTTTTCATTCAATAGAATTTTTGTCATGTATCCTAGAAGTTGGTCATGGATCGAAGCGAATAAACAACCTCTTACAAAAAAGTAAAGTAAAGTTGCATACTGCAAATCTATAGTGATCCACTCTTTCTGGACTCTGAATACGTAGAAGTTTTGTGCCCCCACTGTCTTTTTTTTTTTCTTTTTAATTATAAGAAATTGTTAAATTATATTATTGTAATCGATTAGATTTTACATGTTAAATAAATGGTGGTGATAAGAATGGATTCGATCCACGTGGTGATGAGTGGTTATCTTTAAATGATTCACATGCAACATAATTTAATTAGAATCATTAAGAATTTCATGATTTAATTTGTTGTTTAAAGTAATAAATATCTCACATTTAATTTTTTTTTTTATTTTACTCAAATGAAATGTTTTTCAATTCTATAAACTAAGAATAGTAGTAGAAACTTATTCAATTTAATTTGTAAATATAATTTTTTGCTCCTTTATTATATCTAAAGAGTTGATTCTTCAATTCAATTTAATGAATTAATAAATTTTTAAATACATATTATCAACTAATATTGTGTATCATAGGAGGGGTGCATGCGACGATAAATGAAAACTAAACAAAAAAAAATTAAATTGAAAACTAATAAATATTGCAATAATTTATTTGCAAATAATTCTTTGGACCCTTATCAAAGACACAAACCTTAAATAGCCTAAATATCAACTTTGAGGCTTTCCAAAAAAAAAAAAGTATATTACTTTAAGTTAAATAATTCGTGCTTAGATTTGAAGAATCAATACTGAATGATAAGGTCAAATTATATATGATTATTCATTCCCAGCAAAAACATGAATAATACTCCTCACCCCTTTTGTAGACATGCTTGCCTTTCAATGAATAGACAAATAATCAATCCAAATTGTATCTTATGATTTTATTAATTAATTAATGAATTTTGAAATATAAAAAGATGGGTCATCCTGGACTTGAACCAGGACGTCACCCGTGACGTAAATCATCACATCTTCGGCCCAGCCAATTTGGAGCGAATCAATAGATTTCTTTTTGGAAGCTATTCATTCTTCTCGAACCCAGCATACAACTCTCTGTGCACTGTGCTCTCTGAGTATGCTTATTCTCCCTTTTTTTTCCTTTCCATGGCAAGTCTTTGTGCAATAACTCCGATGAGAAGAAAAAGAAGGTGTTAAGAGACCCTCCCGGCCCAATCTAAGACACTCTAAAATTATTTTTCAAACTTGCTTCCCATTTCGTTTCGTAGTGACTGAGGGGTATTTTTTAAACAAAACTTATCCCATGTTTAGAGACACCTTGGATTTGGATAAAGTGTAATGCAAAATTATACTAATTAAAATGTTTTCAAATCCATTAAATCTAAATTTAAGGTCCAAAATCCATACTTCAAAACACAATATTATTATTATTTTTATTTTTATGTATAATTTTTTTATTTATATAAGATATTATATAAAATATCATTAACTTTTATTTTAGTACATAAAAGTACAAATTTAAATTTTCAAATTTATACTCTTCATAATAGGGGTGTGCAAACGGTCGATTCGGTCAAATCTAATTAATTAACCAAATTAATCGAAATTTTTTATTAATAATAATATTTAACTAAACCGACTGAATTAGGTGTTGTAACCAAACCGTACCTGATCGAACCAACTTTTCGAGTAATTCAGTTAATCGAATTTGACCTAAATAATTTAAAATTAATTATAAAAATAAAATATGATTGTAAATTTTAAAATTAATTATAAAATTAATGTTTACCCTTTCTTTTAATTGTAAGAACTTAATTAGAAAAATGACATTAATTTAATAAATACACTAATAAAATCAAACAATTATATAATATATAATATATCAGCTATATTTAATATTACAAATTTATATTTAATTTTTAAATTATTTAATAATTCAAATAATTCGATTAACCAAATTAAAATTCCTCATACTCAAACTAAAAATCGAGTACTCAAAATTATCCAAATCTATAACCGACCCAAATCGAACATCTATATTAACTGAATCAAGCTATCGTACTCGATCGATAAATTCGATTAATTCAGTTAAACATAAATTATGCTCACCCCCTAACATCGCAATTTTGGCCCCACCAAATAATGGGGCGGGTTGCCGATCCCGAGCAAGCTAATAGGCTTCTAACCTTGGGATCGATGTAATTCAATCCAACTTATCTTAGCCGCAGCCCATAAATGGGCCCACAATTTCTATATGATATTTGGGCCCACTTATAAGTAACTCATCCACTACACGTATTCCTTATGATCCAAAGCAATCGTGCTCATGCAATTTTATATTTGTCCATAATGAAAGCAATGGTCTACTCGCCAACTATTTTGGAATTTATTATTCGATTAATAATTGAATGCTTTAGGAAATATTAAAGTAATTTATGGAAACGAAAAAAAATATTGAAAAAGAATATACGTGTTAATAAGTGTTCGTAAATGATTTTTATTTTTTTTGGATACACCGGGTTTCTGAGTTTGTGCGCCAAACTAATCTCACGCCTACACTAATTATGCCCTCAGCTAACATGTAAGAGGTAAATCACGGATGTGCGCTGCAAACGGTAGAGTTTGAACCCCAGACTTCACTTTTGTCCAAAGTCGTCTGGTGAACCTCCTTACGACCTGAGTTTATACTCGGGGGCTTTATAAAGAATTTTTAGTTCTATAAGTCAGTGACCGTTAATAAATTTTAAATTTTGTATGGGACATACCAGATATTTAATTACTAAAATAAATAACTAGATCATAAGTTTCAAAAAAATCTTTTAATTGGTAAGTTAATACAAATTTCTAACAAAGAAATAAGAATATGGAACAAGAAAAGTTAATACCAGTACATTTTTTAATATATGCATGACAACTCATTTTAAATTGGGACCACATCACATGAAAATATGAAATTAATAAGATGTTGAGAATAAAAGTACGCTTCATTTTTAGGATTGTGACCTTATCATTTTTTAGTATGAGTATGTGAATTTATTTTTATTATATTTCTTCACTATATTAAAAAAATATTATAATATGATTATAAAATTTTAAAAGTAGAAAATCACAAACGAAATTTTTTTTTTTGTTTCATTATAATATTATTTTATTTTATTCGCACTTTCTTTGGTAAATAAACATAAAAATAATAATAATAATTTTTCTTTTTCGTATTTTCATTCTTTTTCTTTAATAAACATATTTATGACATATGCTGACCATGCCATATTTTAGGTCATTGATCAAATCTTTAGAATTTTAGGAATCATGATTATCTATTTAAGTCAATTTATCCCACAATTATGGGAAAAAAAAAATCAATTGGTTTAATAACATATACATGCCCAGATAGGTTGGCTCAAATGGTAAGAGTGACATGTGACTTTGGTGATCCCAAAGTCACGGGTTTGATTCTCCCTTGAGAGTTTATCCCGGTGAACTACCATGAGTGTGTCAATGGGCGGACGACTTTAATCCTTGGGGTATGATGTCACACCCTAGTGTCCAAAGTGGCGCGATGGTGGTTGGAGTCACCAGATTATCAATATATATATGATGGGGTTATGTAATCTGACATAATAATAATAATAATAATAATAATAATAATAATAATAATAATAATAATAGCAGGAGGAGATATAAACTAAAAGTTGAAAATATATTTTAGAGTTTTGCACATTAAAAACAATGCAATAATTTAATATTAAAATTTGTATTAAATGATTAAAAATCATTCAACCATAATTAAAAAAAAGAAAAGGAAGAAGAAGAAGAAGAAAAAAGAAACACACTATCTTGCATTATATTTCAAGTACAATGAACTTTCTAATAGTTAATTAGAAAACACCCCTTGGGATAGAACCCTACAAAACCCAAAGGGCCTCTCCCCATCAGACTTACGTTATGATTACTTGGAGGCTTGCCTGTGATTGGAAATTTAAAATCACCCAAGATTAAAAAATTTGCTTCGTTATCTAAAATATTACGTTAAACTAATCTACTAAATTTTTGATAATTTTATTTATAGATAAATATGAAAGAATATTACATGAATATTTTTAAATTTGGACCAATTAGTATGTGAAGGGAACATGATATATACGTTCTCTTACTTTGTGTTTGAGAATATGTATAATTAATTTGGACATAATAAAATATAAAATTATCTTAAATTTCTTTCAAATTTTTACAAATTCAACTTTAAATTTGGATTTATTCAAGTGAAATGGTTCATGAGTCAATCGGTGAATTCATCATGACACCCATATCTATAACTAGCTAGAATTTTGAAAAAATAATATGACATACACTAAATTGTAAAAATATCCAAATAATAAAAATACGATTATGCCCTCGATAAAATTATAAAATAATAAAATTATATCGACAATATTAATCCAAACTAAAGATCACTTTTTAAATGGATCCTAATAATTTGACACATCATATTTCTACATTGCTCATCTCATATTCAAATTTTAGAAATTTAGTTGCGAAGAATATGATTTTGCACATTATAATATTTTTTTTTCTATTTACACAAGCATGTACAAATAGAAACACAAACATATAAGGGTGTGTAAATGGTCGGTTCGGCCAATTCAACCAATTAACTAAATATTTTCAGTTAACTCTCATTATAACCGAATCGACCAAGTTACACTCCTTAACCGAACCGTACCCGATTGAACTGAATTTTCGGTTAATTTAATTAACCCAATTTAATCGAATCAAATTATAATTAATTATGAAAAAAAAATATGATTGTATAATTTGCATGCTTTCAAAATTCAACTTAATAATTTATATTTAATTATTAATTAATTACATAATTAAAGAATTTTATGGATTTAGGAAATTATGGGAATCCTAAATTATATCATTTATATTTAAGTATTAATTAATTACATAATTCGCTTAAATTGGTTATCTAAGATTCACTTTCTCCATAACCCAACCGAAAACCAAGTAACTAAATTTACGAAATTATAAAATCGAACCGAATTAAAAATTAACGAAACCGAACCAACTGAATTTGGTCTATTAATTCGATTAATTCGGTTAAAACCGAATTATGCTCACCCCTACAGACCCACACAGACTCTACGACTTCGCCCCAAAATTCTTACCATATTTTTTTTATTTTCATATTTCTCTAATACCATAACTCAAATAAACACATGCAGCGAAAACATATACATAATCCCGAATACAATACCAGAGTTCTAGAACCATCATATCATGCATATCACACGTCTTCCCAAAAACCAAGTAATATTACAACTCAAGGTACTACTAAGCAAATCCATATACATATACTTACCAATGTCTCACTAACGCTATCTTCCAACCCAACTACTAATCCTATCTAGAGCTCTCTAAGCTCATCTCTCTTGATTTCCTAAAATGTTGAAATATTAAGGAGTGAGACACCTCCCAATAAGATGAAATAAATTATTGTCAGTGTGAGGCAACATAAGTTTAAATGGATAAAAAAACATTCATTTAATGAATAATACAGTTGAGTAATCATGAAATTTGTACCCATATCCATATATGTACACATTTGCAACCATATATTTTTCTTGAAAATATGTATGTGCTCAATATGTTATTTGACACACACACACACACACGCACGCACGCATTTGCAACCATATATTTTTCTCAAAAATATGTTTGTGCTCACTACATTTTCCTGGGTTTGAAACCCGACATGTCTGTAAACATAGTTCCATCATGTCTGTAATGAGGAACCAACCTGAATAGACATCCATATATCATTGTCATGTAATCACCCCACATGACCGAGATGTGCGGCCTGAAGGCGGGACTTAGCCATGATTGGCCTCTCAGGCTAAGTCCTAACATACCTCGGTTGTAGTACGATTGGCCCACCACAGCCTGGTCCAAACCTAGGGGCAGTCAACATTTCTTCGTAAGCCCAATCAACTTCCAATACCAACTATAATAACCCAAACCAAAAAAAAAAAAAAAGGAAATAAATATAAAAGAGAGAAGTAAAGGAAAATCAAAGGAAAGGAAGGAGTTTGGTTTTCCAGGGCCCAAAGTGTCGACGGTTTCACAGAGGGTGATAAAAATCGTTGACAATTTTCAGTTAACTAGACGAGTCAACTGCCAAACCGTCGATGGTTTTGTCAAGCTCAGAAAAACCGTCAACAGTTTTCTGCAGGAAAACTACTAAGAGTGATTTAAGAAGGTTTTTCTTTGACAAATGGCCAAACCGTAGACGATTTTCTATTAGGTTTGCTTGCCTATAAATAGAGGAAGGCTCATCTTTTTTTTTAGAAAATTCAAACTTCCTCTCTTCTCTCTGCTAGGGTTTTGATTTAACATTTTTTAGATGATACAGCTAGATGAGCAAATCAGGCCCACCGATAAAGGGATTGTTGCACTACCCTAGTTGTGGAGTAAGTGTTTTCAAGGAGATATGTTTTTGGGTAGTTTTCTAGGGTTTTGGAGGACGTTACTAGGAGATGTGTTTCGATGTATGTATATTTTGGGGAATTATTGAATTCTGGTATTATAAATATGGATGTACAGTTTTATATTTTCCGCTGCGTAGCTGTGCAAAATGAACAGGGTTTCCTCAGTGCTCATTTGGGGTCTGAGATGTTATAGTAGATAATCCAAGGGTATTAAAGTAAATTAAGTTTTAGTATGTAGTAAAATATAGTTGAAAAAAAAATGATATAGATTTTCGGGTTGTTACACTTTTGACCACTCTCAAATTCCATGTAACGCCCCGAACCCTTAAACCCGGTCCGGTGCATTATACCTGATTAAATCCTGATAATTCATAATATATATCATATACGCAGCGAAATAAACATAATCTCCATAAATATAATACCAGAGTTTACTATTTCTACTTATAACCCTTATTAACCATTCATCTACCTGTATTCACAAATCTACATAGCTCCAAAAACTCAATCCACAAAACCAGTATTCACAATCATTCCTTTCTCAGCAGACTTAAAACATAAAAACATAAACTTAAACTTTACACAACCCAACAATATTATCAAAATATACCATTTCTGTTTATAATCCTCAAAAATGCTATAAGCCCAACTTCGAGGATGTCCTGAAAAAGAAATATTCATATTCAAGTGAGACACATCTCAGTAAGGGAAGAAACATTATATTAAAACAGCGTGTGACTAACATGAGGTTTATAAATATCATTTTAATAACATTTTCAAAACGTTATCATAAATACTGAAATCATTCTCTGAGTCTAACCAAACACATGCAAAAGATTTAACCCATGAGATTACCCAAGGATAAGGGTGATTACCCGCCCATACAAGTAGCACCCCTCTACTCTAATACATTTGGAAACCCTAAGGTCATTGTTGAAGCATACCAGGGCACTCACCTTACTCAGTAAACCCTCAAGTATTAAATTGATCTCGTATTCAAATAGTACATACGAAGGTTTACCAGCGAAGGCCCCAAAGATAGGAAAATCTACCCGCCCATACAAGTAAGTTCCCTCTGCCCTAGTACATTATGCAGCTACTACCACATCTGAAGTTACTAGCGCACTCACATTTCTCAGCAAACCCTTAGGCGAAGAGTACGCCTCGCCCAATCGTAACATGTTCTACGAGCATAGATACTTCTAATCTCATAATACATTATTCTTTCTATCATTATTTAACCATTCACATTTGTTCATGTTCATAGCTTAAACATTGTATTACATTTCATTTTAAGTGACTCTTTCCCATTTACATCGTTCACATTTCACATTTCATTCCATTATTATTTCATTGCTTTTTCATTCCATTTTCATTTCATTCATTTGTACTATAGCTACTCTTTAGCCATCATCAATTAGATCACATAGAAATGTGCTAAAGTCTGCTAACATAACCCCTTTTAGCTATCATAAGCTAATCCACATAAAAATGCGCTAAAATATGCTAACACGACTTTCAACTGTCATACATTTACATGGTTGCATTAACATACACAAGTAGCATGACTCATATCATATTTCATTCTTAATAGTTTACTTACTTAGCCTGCATCTCATACATTGAACATATATTTGCATCACACAATTTATCAATAAAATTCATACATTGCTTGTAAAATAAGCCAACCAACATTTAACATTTATATACTGAAAATACCTTTCAGTTCTTACATAATTATCCTGAAAATATTTTCTACTTTTATCAGTTCATTTTCACATATACATAGCTAAACAAGTGAGTCTAGACTCAGAAAACATAATTTACATGGTTGGCATTTTAAACTGATACCAAAACATATACACGTATATATAACACAAATCATTTTCCATTAAATTCATAAAAATTCTAGTTTAATATATATTTTCCCCTTACCTAACTTCTAAACTACGCCAGTAGGATCCCCGAACCGATACCCGTGGCGTTCACTTGGTCCCTAAATTGAAACCCTAGTTTAGTCAGATATACCCCAAATAACCCATTATTTCAATAGTTTATCAACTTATAAACCTCAAAAAAGCATTTAAAACCCCCAAAAGTAAGAAAACTAGCCCTTACCTCAAGGGACTTTTCCTGAATATCCCAGTTTAGAAATTTGCTCCACTAGATGTGTAGAGAATCCTCCCTAAAACACCATAGCGGCTTCCGTTCAGCGACTAGGGTTGAATTCGGGCCTAATTTGAAGAGAGAAGGCAGAGGAGGCAATTTTTAAAGAGAGAAAACGAAGATTTTCTGAATTCTTCACGTGGAAGCAACCTTGGATCCTTTTATAAACGCTGCTACCACGTGGATTCGTCGACGAGAAGGCAGGGTTCATCGACGAACCAATGAAGAGGCTTCGTTGACAAAATTCAGAGTTTGAAATTACACTCTCGGGATTTCTTCGTCGACAAGGGACTGGAGTTCGTCCACGGTCTTTAGAAGGACACTCATCGACGAAGATAGAACATTCGTTAACAAAGCCTGCTGTTCCTTCCTAAAAAAATCTTTCCTTTTTCCTTATTATCTATTAATCCATTTCATTTATTATACTTCCTAATTATTTTAATAATTCTAATTTCCGGGTCATTACATTCCAACTTCCTTAAACCGTCAAGCTCTCAGGTTCTTCACAAGGAAAACCCTAACCTAGCATTGTCTTTCTTGAGGGTCCTCTCCTTTCTAACAACTGAAGATCGTGACTTGGATGCAATTTGAACACGCACGAAGGTTCGCAGGATAATAGCCAGGTGCAAGGCCTAGGAGGGGGCTGGATTCGAAGTCTAATCAAAATACTGACGAAGGAGAAACAAAGGCTAAGTGATCCTTATCCCTTCTTTCATTTTAGTTTTCTATGATTAGTGTGGGTATGATTTTCGGTCTATAATCTTGGTTTTGTGATTCTAATTTACAGTTCTTATTTGTGATTCTGGTTCGTGATGATTGTACCTTGTTAAGGTTTTAGATCTCAAGGTTTAGGTTGAGATTAGGGATTAGGGTTCTTCGGTTAGGCGAGTTTGGGGACGAAGTAAAGTCAAATCATCTCGCACTCAGTGAGTGAAACCAAGGTTGACTCGTGACCACCCAGGTGCTGTCTGAACTCAGAGGTACTCCGGGTGAGTCTCACACATGTGACCTGACACGTGTGTGGGTTGAGGGGTGAGTTGGGATTTATTTGGGCCTTGAGTGAGTTTGAAATTGGGTTCTGGGCTTAAGTTTGAGGTAAATGGGCTTCGGGATCAAAAGTTCTTGGGCTTGGGTTTAAGTTTTCCAAAATGGGCTTGAGAGTTTTTTAAAAAAGTTTTTGGGCTTTTGAAAATGTGCTTGAGTTGGGTTCTAAACGAGCTAGCCAGGGTTAAGTTTTCAAATGGGCTTGGGATTCAAAGTCAAAACGAGGGCCGAGGGGGTTCTACAATTTAATTGAGCTTTGGGTATTCTTAAAACAGGCTGTGGGCTGGGGCAGTTTAAAACATTTCATGGGCTTAGTTTTAAAAACATCCTATGGGTTTGAGTGATTTTCAAAAACAATAGGCCTCAGGTGAGGTTTTAAAATGGGCCAAGGGGGTTTCAAATGAGATGTGGGCCTTGAGAATTTAAAAGAAGCTTGGGCCAGGGTATTTAAAGGGAGTTGGGCTTCAAACTAGGTACGAGTTAAGTGGGTTCAGGCTTTAAAACCTGCTTCGAGGTGTTAGTTTAGGGGACCAGAACCCAAATTGGGGTTTGGGTATGAGCTTTAGCAAACTTGAGTCCAGGTTCCAGTGAGAACCTGAATGTTGAGAGGGGGGGGGGGGTACCTGCATTCAAAATCTCAATTCATATTTCATGATCGCATTCCAAGAATGAAAATCATGTTTACCTCAAATCTCTAACTCGTTCAGTTTTCTTCTCCCCCCTGTTTCCATCTGAATGTTTGTTCTGGTTCCTTGAGTGTGTCTACTTCTCTTCTTCTGCTCCCTTGCTTTTCTATAACGCAGTGCTTCTCTATGTTCTCTGCATTGTATGGTACAAAGTTTCTTTCTGCTGTCAATTCTCACTTCTCAATTTGGCAGAGTATTGCTATGCCTTTCTCTCTTGTTTTTATCAATTTGCCAAAAATTTCCTAATGCTCTCTGATTGTCCCTGTCTACGGTGTGAGCCTCCCTATTTATGGGGAGGCTTGGGGATGGTTTTGGCGCCAATTCTTCCTCCTGCTAATCGATCTCCCCACCAACAAAGTCAGGGAATAATTCCTTTCCCTTCGCACATGTGAATTTTTGTTTTTATTTTTACATATATGCATTTTTGGAATTTTCAACAAACCAACTCTTCTATCATTTCTTTTGTGCGCAGATGGCTTGAGGGAGATGCTTCCAGCTAGCGACTGGTGAGTGGAGGACATGGAATTTTCTGTGTTCTATTGTATTTTGTATTTTTGCTTTGGTGAGTGTAATTGGCATGTACCCCCAAGTTGCTTATTGTGCAACTACTATTTATAACATTCAACACTTTTCCACTTTACTTGCTGTATTTTTACTGAATGCTACGTGTCTTGCAGCACCATCCTGTATCTCACAAAACATGGGCATGTATCCCTTGTTTAATAAAATGTGACGTGTGCAATCTTTAATTTTGACTTAAAGCTTCAAGTGTCAGAATTGGACGGTCTTGCCCAAAAGAAAACCTGGAAATAAAAATATCCTTAGAGTTCCAATCAAAATACCCGATTTTCGAATTAAAAGACCTAATCAAAAACTCAAATTCCAAAAGTTTTGAAGAACTTAATCTAGGAGTCAAATTAAGAATTAAAGACTCAATTTCCAATGATGAAAAGAAATTTAACTAACAATGAGAAGAAATCCAATTTTAAAATTAAACTAAAAGGACTCAATTTTTTTGAAAACATAGATTTACCTAGCCTAAATTGAAATTACGGTACCTCAACTAATGAGATTAATTTTGCAACTAAAAGAGCCTAACAACCTGTTTTAAAAAATTAAGAAACTTTATTTTGGAAAATCATGACTCAGATTAAAAACTTTACAAGACTCAAACTCAAACCAATCTTTTTGACATTTTTAATGGACTAGCCTATCAAAAGGGGAACCAAGGTTTTAATTTTGAGAAGGGTCTTTATTCAGGACTTAAGGTCAATTTCTATTACACCAAGTCTTTTCAGGGCTATCTGGTTAAAATTGGGGTGTCTACAGTGTTTAATAACTAAAATGCACATAACATATATTCTGTGCATATGATGGATAAAAACTTCCATTAAAAATATTTTTTAGCATAAATTATCTAAAAGCTAGTCCAACCAGATCAATTTTTTATTAGTGTAAATTGGTCTTAACTTAGTTTAAATTGATTTTAACTAATTCTTTAGCAAGTTTGTACTTTGAATTCATTCAGAGTTAATGATTTTCAAGTTTTCTAATTCAATCAACAAATTCAATTCAATTTTGAAAACATTGTGTCCTCCTCGGTCTAGACACCTACTAGTGCATTGTGTACTAATTAGGTATGTTGCAAGTGAACCAAACTACTTACGAGTTTGCGTTAATTTGATTAAAAATCAGCTCAAACTTAAACTGCAATAAACTTGAATCTAATTTAAGTTGGATTCGAAACATTATAGGTTTATTGAATTTGAACTAATTTTTTATGTCAATTATAGCCCATTAAGTCTAAGATATGAAACGAGAAGCAATTTATCTTCAATTCATATTCCTTTCTTTCGTTCTAAGGATAAAATTTGAAGTCTGTAAGAATAAAAATTTGCATCATATAAACTCTTAAGTATTACAATGTTCCCTTAAAAAAGTAAGTTGAACTTGATCAACACTCCCAAAACTTTCACATTACTTAGGTCCAATCTTTAAAACTTTTGAAATATATTGGAGGAAATGAAATTGCTAGATGGGATTGCAACCTTTAGTTATTCCATCATATCTCAGTTAAAAGGTAGGATCCCCTTTTGCTTATTCTTATTGCTCATCCCTGCTGAAATCTTGAGCCAAGTATTTATGCACTAATCCATAAAGTGCTTCCCTTTTATTCCATGTGTCCTTAAACCATCAATGTTAAAGAAAGTAGGATGCCTTGTCCTTGGATAAGCCGTGTTTAATAAAGCTGCTTTATTACCCTTAAGCAAAGAATTTGATGTTTACTTAATTAAACTATTATTTTTAATTATTCAAGCAAATTACAACTTTTTAAAAGAAGAGAAGAAGCACTTTTTTACTGTGTGCAGATGTGTGTGTCCATATGTATGTATGTATGTATCCTTGGTCATACTAAAAGATAAAACTTACAACATGACCCGTTAAATAAACAGGTCGAGTGCGAATTGACCTGTTTATATACAGGTCATCTTCTACTAAACTCAAACCTAACTTAGACGGGAGAACCACAGGTCATTCGTTGGATTTCGACCCATTTTGCCACCCATATTCTTAGACATGCCCACTAAAAACTAAATGGTGTCCTTTGATATTGACTATTGTGGCTAATTTATTATGACGAGAGAAATAATTTACTATTAATTAATTTCGTGATCACATCACCACATGATTCATCTCTTTCAGCCCCTTGTACAAAGTTGTTTTCACTGCATTGTGTAGAACTATAAATATTCATTCTTTTATGAGTGTTTGGTGTCTTGTGAAGTCTTGGTAAACTAGACCTTTTTCCAGTTTTCTATTTGGAACTCTGCATTGCATTTGTTTATATACTATTTTACTTGTGTGCGTCTCAGGTAGAGCCTTCTCCATCCACTGAAACATCATCTCTCTTATTTAAAAAATTAAGTTTCTAATTTTGTTTGTTTGTTTGTTTGGTCATAGGGTGGATAATGGTATTGATCATTATTTTGATCTACTTTTTTTTTTTATCTAGCTTTAAGTTGTAATAATATTTTAGTCTCTGTGTAAATATGGTAAGTAACCCTCCAATCCTATGTGCTTATGCATATTAACAAGTTAGAGAGTTTGTTTTTTTTTTTTAATTATTTTTTGATTTGCGAAATGGGGATAGAGTAAAAAAGAAATAATTACAGTATAAATAAATAAAAAAAGACAGAAAATGGCCTATTTTTTATATTTTTATGCTTAGCATTATGTAAATGTTAAATTTTAATATTAGTAACACATAATATATGTAGACCCCACAATTTTAACCAGGCCTCCCTCAGAAGACCCGATGCAATAAAATTGACTTTGAGTCCTGAATGATCCCGAGCTTCGAAATTGAGTCCTTTGAGACCTGAGTTTTAAATTGCGTCCTAGTGGGGGTCGTGTGATTTTAAGATTAATTTTCTTTAACTTTAAAAAAGAGTGCAAATATTGGGAGTTTGAGTGAGCTTTCACAACCTTAGTAGTTGTCTTTATTTACAAAATTAATCTTAGACCAGGGTTTGTGAAATAGGTCCTGAGTTTCAAAATTTAATCCTAGTATCAATCACCTTTAGCCGAACTCTTTAATTTCAAGATTGATTTTTCAAAGAATTGAGTCTCTTTAAACTTAGGTTCTCTGATTCCAAAATTGGTTTTCTTTTATTAGGGTTTTAAAATTAAGTTCTCGTAGTTTAAGTCTTCAAAACTTTTAGTCAAATTCTTTTAAGTTTTAAAATGTTGTCCTCTTATTTTGAAAACCCAGTTTTCCGTTGCTGTAGTTTGAGTTTAGGAATTTTTTTAGTAAGTCATCAATACTTCTAAATTGAGTTTTTAGATTTTTAAATTGAGTTTTTCAATTTTTGAACTAAGCTTAACAAATTTTAGGGTAAGTCTTCCAAATTTTGAAAATCAGGTTTTAGTCAAGTCTTAAAGTCATTTTTATTATCGGGATTTTCCTTTCAAAAAAAGTGGTCAACAGTGGATTTGGGGTCAAAACTAAAAATCATATATTTTATTAGGAGGAGCACGTGTCCCAGTGGTACAAACATGTGTAGAGAATGCACAGGAAACTCACAACAGAAAATCCAAAATGCAAAGTTACATGGAAATGAAAAATTATAGGGAAATATACAAGGCAAGTACAAATAAATGTTGCACCAAAGGGAAATTGGGGGTATATTCATATTCACATAACAGTCACAAAAATAAATACAAAATACATAGAAAATAAAAAACCCTCCACCCTTGAGAAGCCACCTGGCCAAAATTCCAAGCCCTCCAATTCGCTGCTACCATCTGGATACTCTAAGTCACCTGCACACAAAGAGAGAGCCACAACATCAGTTCGTTAACAGAAATATAAATGCAAAAAAAAAAATCACGTGTGCAAAAAGGAATTTGGTTGAGATATTCCCTACCAGCACAGGGAATAAGATGGGGAAATCTGTTAGGAAGGCAAATTGACGCCAATTGGACCCTCGAGCCTCACTATAAATAGGGAGGCTCGCATTGTAGCGACACCATCAGAGAGAGCAATACCCTTTGAAATTGAGAGAAGAGTGAGTTAGAGAATTAGAGACACTCTGTAGGAATCAGAAGAAAGCTAGAGAAACCTTGCAGAAATTGAGAAAAGAGAGAATTAGAGAAGGGAAACTCTGCAGAATTGGAGAGGGATCTAGAGGTTTCAGAGGGAAGTTAAGAATAAAAAACATCATTTAGAACACAAAGCAGCATTCAAACACTGAGCAACATTTAGAAAAAGAGCACTGAGGAATAGATCACAGAAAGACTCACCACACACTTAGAGCACCAGAGCAAACACTCAGACTGACACCGAGGAGGGAGAGGAAGGTTGGAGGAGTGAGAGGCTTCAGGTAATTCCCCTCTCCCTTTTCTAATTAGGAAATGTGAATCATGCTACCCTGTTTGTGCTACCATGGGTGCAAGTACTCCCATTTGAGTTTTAGGTTCGTATGTGAACCTGAGTTGAAGCGCCAAACTCGAACCTGACTTCGGGTTTGAACCCAAGCTCAGACCCTGATCTGAACCCAAGTCCAAACCAGTACCCAAATTGAGGATCGAACCCTCTACCTAAACTCCTAATCGTGTGACCTAGACCATCAGACCTGAACACCCTGACCCAAACTTAAGTTTGGGTTCGAAGTCACTAAACCCAAGCCCACCATGTTTCAAAAATGCCCCGGCTCAGCTCTAATTTTATCCAGCCCAACTCTTTATTTTAAAAGTCCCTGGAGCCCTTTTTAAAAAAAAAACTAACCTCGCAGCACATTTAAACTAAGCCTAAGCCCACTATGTTTTAAAAATGCCTTGGCCTAGTTCTAATTTTAACCAGCCCAACTCCCTCTTTTAAAAGTCACCAAAGCCTTAAAAAAAAAATGTATTATATATATTAGTATTATATGTATTTGGAGCGAAGTATACTTTACACCCGAGGGCTTGCTAAGAAAGGCGAGTGCCCTGATAGGCATCAGATGTAGCCATATTAGGCTACATAACGTATTAAGGCATAAGGAAGTTACTTGTATGGGCGGGTAATCTTCCCTATCCTCGGGAACCTTCGCTGATAAATAATTGTATGAATGTGTGTGAATACAAGACAAACTATCCATCTGAGGGTTTACTGAGTAAAGTGAGTGCCCTGATGAGCTTCAGTTGTAGTCATACCCGGTTGCATAAGGTATCAAAGCAGAGGGGTGTTATTTGTATAGGCGGCTAATCACCCCAATCCTTGGGAAACTTTCGTTAATAAAATATGTTGTGTGTGTGAGTAGGGATAGAGAATGATTTCATAATTGTGGATTAATTGGTAAATGATGATTATATTTTGTACACAAACCTCATGATAGCCACACACAAGTATTAATCTATTCCGTCTTACTGAGATGTGTCTCACCTATTATACAATTCATCTTTTTTAGGACCTCCACATGATCGAGCTTAGCAAGCTCGAGGTTGGGTTTGTTGGCATTATATTTTTGTGAGAGGGTATAGATTTTGGTTTTATTTTCGGTTTATGTATTTAGTTTTCTGAGATGAATATATATGGATACTGAATATTGAGAAATACTGTTTTAGGATGTTTATATAGTATTCTAATATATTATTAATGATGTTTATTTATTTTTCCGCTGCGTGATTGAGGTTATGGTATCAAACATAGGTGATTGGATCACATCACACCTCGGAGCCCACTTGGCAGGTTTGGGGCATGACAAATGGGTTCTTCACCTTAGGAGATCCAAGCTTGGATTTGAAAGATTTAAAATTTGAAAGACTTAATTTCTTTTTTCAAAGACTAATTTTTTTTTTTTTTTTTTAATGTTCCTCTCCTTTTTAACATCGAGTGAGTCTTCTTGGGAGCTTGATACATACACATGGGTGGGCAATAATTTGACCCAAAAAGTGAAATCTATTGGGTGTTAGACTCAATCATGTATATAAGCATTCATCATCTACACTATTTTCTAATGTGGGACAAGCTCACAAGTGGAATTCTCAACAATTTTCCCTTCACTTGTGAGTTCCAACCACTCCCTCTTGAATGACTGCATTCTTGATCATTCAATGTGGGTCTTACTCTCGCACCTTATGTGCCTCAGATTGCATTCCACGTGCCTTCAAACCAATCATACCTTTCATGTCTTTACCTTGTTTGGATCCATCTTTTATACCTAGATGATTTTTATTAGCCTCGGTCACACACTTGGTCATCCAACTGCTAGTACGTTAAGAGAATTAGTTTTGCACATCGACTTTATTATATCACTCACCTAGAGTTATGAACTATTGACTTTGATACCAATTGAAGGCTCAAAGGCAACTCAAGAGGGGGGATAAAATTGGGTTTAATGAAATTAAATGAGTTTGATACAAAATTAAAGCTAGCTAAAACAATCAAGAAAATCACACAAGTATGAAACAATAAAATCAAAGAGAGAAGGGATAGAGAAATGCAAAGACTTTTATAGTACTAGCCATTAAAGAGGGAAAATAGACTATTGCAAGCAAGAATTGCCAAACTAGTCAACCGCCTTTAGGGGCTTATCGATCACCTCTACCTTTGCATGGGCCGGTCGACCTCCTCTAGCACAAAGTTAGGGTTTGGTCTCATTTTACAAGTTTTGGTCCATTTATGCATGCTTTCTATATTCTCATAGTTTTACAAATAAAAATACATTACAATTGAGAGAGGAACATTACAAATAAATAAATTAAAGCCTTCATTATCTTTTCTCAATTCTTCAACTTTTTTTCAACTTAAATGTCTAAAATCTTATAAAACACAACTTAATTACAAAGTCATTAGTTCAAAATAGTTTATTATCTTCAAAACATGGTTAATAAAACCTTGGGGCTAACAAATAGTTAGTCGTTGGTGGTTATTTTAGTTTGAATTTGAATTTCAAATTTCAAACTTGTTTTCCCTCCCATTTTGCATGATCCATTAATAAACCATGCATCAGTCATTTTGGGGCACACCTATAAAGGGGCAAGAAAGCATATTGTCAAAAATTTAGAAGGTTTTTGTGCATGCAAAAAAAGGATCTCTTATCTCATCATTTTTATCATTTCCTCATCTTCTCACATTCCCATTCCATCCATCATTTTCAAATTCGAGTGAGAGTTTTTCCCCTTTGTTCTACATTGGAAAGCAATCTTCAAATTAGTCTTATAACTCTATTTGTATTCATTTTGCTTGTCATTTTGCCTATTTGCTTATTTGAGAACATAGGTTGGTAAGTTGATTTTACATGATTCATACATATGCATATTGATTTTGAGTGATAGCATATCACTAGGATCAATTTAAAGTCAGATTGCGCTTGGGTTTCAAAGAAAATTGCACAAAAATCCAAATAAGATAAAGCATGCATGTAGGCAGTTGATTGCCTCTCTGCAATTGGTCGTTTGACATAGCCAGAATATGAATCTTCATTGTCTTCATGCTTCACTTTTGATTTTTTGGAATGTTGTTATATTTATGTGGTGTATGACTACAGTGATCAAGTCTTCTAGTAATAAATGGCATCAACTTTGTGGCTTTTCTCTTAGAAAAAGTAAATAATTCCTCATTTTCAAAGTTTCATGGTTTTCTTTCTTCAAAAAGTCAAATTGTTTTTAGAAAATTTACTTTTTAATGAACTATCCATGATGTGGTTGTTGGATAGATTAAAAGATCTCTTTTCTAAAAATAAAATCAATGTTTTCAAGTTAGGTTTTATGGTTTTCCTTCCTAAGAAATCAAAGCATCTTTTTTGAAAAATTTAACTTTTTAATGAACTTTCCATGATGTTGTTGTTGGATGGATTAAAAAATTTCTTTTTTAAAAGGAAAAATAAGAGTTTTCAAATTAGATTTTATGATTTTCCTCCCAAAGAAACCAAATTATTCAAAAATTCAAGAGTTTTTCATAAAATAACCAAAACAAATGTTTAAAGATTAAAACTAGAAATGTTTTTTTGAGTCATATTAGGGAAAAAAAAAAAGAACGAACAAGTTCACTCTCTTTCTTCTCTTTTTATTTTCAAATTTGTGTAATGGTATATTCATTTTGAAGAGGCATTAAGTAATAAGATTTTCATAAGTTTAAGTTTTAGTATAGGCCCCATGAAAGTTTTTACAAAAGGGGATTAAGGTATACAAGATTTCCGAAAATCACAAATAAGAGAAAAGGAAATTGGCAATGGTAGGTCGATCTGCAGCTAAGTCTGATCCTGCTACCTTATTTTCTTATTTTTAACCATTTTTTTCAAAAAAAAGATATTATTTTCAGAATACACAAGATAAATGTACTAAGCATTCATAAAATGGGTGTTACAGAGTGTTAATTTTTTAAATTCCATTCAAAAATGAATGGGAGGAATTACCTTCTATATTCACAATAGTACTCTTGAACCTAATATCTTTTCAAAAATATTTTTCTTTATTTTGCCTTTTCAAAACTAAAATAAAGTGACGACTTTGTTTTCTAAAATAAATAGACAAGTTAGAGAATCAATGGTTTGATTGTATATTTAGCAAGCCAGTGTTGAAAGATTTTGAAGTTATTTGCAATGGTATGGCCACATAGTAATTAATTAATCCATTGTCTCAAAAATTACATTGTGTCAACATTTATGTTGACTTATTTGTAACCCTTGGTTTTCCCCAAGATGCAAAGTGTATGGACTGCTTCCTGTTAGGCTTAGTAAGTCACCATTGAAGTGAAATAATAATTATAATAAAATACTAGGGAGAGGAGGAAGTAGGATTGTGGGATTAAATTTATAGAATTTATGTTTCATCTTTTTTATTGGAAAAAAAAATTATTATAGAGTCCATATTATAAGAAGGTTAAAGTTTTTCGGAAATTAATAGATTGAGTTATCAAAATTAAAGTCGCAATAAGCATCCCGTTTCTGCTTGGCTTAGCCCGGTGCTGACGTACATGTGTCTATGCCCGTTAAGCTTGCTTGAAAAGAGGCTTAAACATGGTTGAATTCAAAGTCTTCTATAATACAATATTAAATAAATCAAAGTGATTTTGAATTCTAAATTTTCTAGGTATGTAGAATTTTCACTTTTGCAAGCGCATAATTTCACATTTTGAGATAAGACTTAAACATAGATGTGGGTAAATTTGGCTCACCCTTGACTTTGATAACAAATTCGTAACTCTTAAACTCTTAAAGGGAATTGAATGGTATCCATTGATACTTGCATCGAGTTATTATTTAGATTTAAATTAAAAATTATTAAAAAAAATATCAATTTGTTCAAGAAATGATTGATGTTTGTTAGTATCAATTGATCTTTATTAATATTGATAAATGTGAATGGCATCGATCAATGTTAACTAATTTGATATAAAATGATAATTATAATCTTGACAAATACATCGCGGCTTATCATAATAACCCTTGATTAAGCCTACTATCAATGATTTGACTATATTGTCAAAGCCTAGTCCTCCTTTTTTTTTTTTCCAATTACATATTTTCATTTCACATGGGGAAGTAATAATTAATATTCCTATAACTTAAGAAAAGAGTCGATTCAAATGAAATAAATATGCCAAATATACTTGCTAGTCAAAAACAACAACAACAACAACAACAACAACAACAATAATAATAATAATAATAAGATATTTGGACATGTCACGTGCAAGCCGAGTAGATAAAAGCATAATATATAATTTTCATGCAAGGTAAAATTTTCTATCTTAAAATCTCTCTCTCTCTCTCCCTCTTCCCAATATATATGTGGAATAATTTCACATTCAAAATATGAAAGGACAAGATTACCTAAAATCTTGTCAAGCGTTAAACGTAGTTGTATTAGTCATTGATACTTTTTCCCTTTTTTTTTTAAGAAAACAATTGCTCGAGATCTCGGGTATATGTATATCTTGCACATTTATGGTATATCTAGAACTTTGCCTTAATTATGCTAAGTTTGTATATTTTAATTTGTATTTTTTGATACAAATTTATTCAAGATCTCGGCATTTATCCCGCACATAAGTCCATAATATGAATTTGTGGAATACATGTTTGAACTCTCGATAACAAAAAATTTTTTTTTTTCAAATATAACTAGTTAAAAAATAGAATTTCACCATTTTCTTAAATATACTCTTAATGTTGACATAATAGCCGCATTTTATAAGTATAAACTTAGAATTTTAAATTTAAAGTTGTGTGTATCTGAGACTTCAACCTCATATATATAATACATAGATTACTTTACCTATATTTTGAAATATAAAATTAATGTTTGTACAGTCGGACCAACTCAAGTGGTAAGGACAAGCTTGTGAGTTTGGTAACTCTAAAGTTACAGATTCGATTTCTCCTTAAGGCATTACATCGGTGATTTACTAGGGGTGCATCAATGGGTGGGTGACAACATTTCATCCCCAGGTTTGGTACCGCACCACAGTGTCTAATGTAGCGCCATGGTGGCCGGAGTCTCTGGATTATAAAAAAAAAAACATAAAATTAATATTTTAGCTAAAAAGAAAAAGTTGTCATTAACACTACATTTAAAAATACAAATTTTAAATTTTAACTTGTGTAAAAATTAGATAAAATGTATAAAGCAAATATTATATTTTATAATTTGAGCATTCAACTTGGTCTAAGCGAGAAATAGTCTAATTCGAACATTTTATAATTTTATTCGCATAATTTATATTTAGAAGTCTTCTTAGTTGTAAGGAGGGAAATTGGGGAAAGCAAATTGATTTGACTGACAAGTCCTTGTCAAAGTTAACATAGAGCAATGTTTCTTCCAAGAAAACTATAAAATTAAATGGCATGGGAAGTGGGAGAGTATATATATATATATATATAATATTCATGAGGTCCTACACATGAAATTAAATTATTTTCCTCTGTTGAAGTGATGGGAACAAATATTACACAATTTTATCTGAGTTATAACTTTTTATTGGTGTTTGAGAACATTTTAACACAACTTAGGGAGGCCTTGCGATATCTCGTAACAAAATTTGAAGAGCTCAAAAGTTGAATAGGCTATATAAATATAATATGAGTGGTCAATCACCCCCGGACGTTGGCTCGGGTGGCAAGGGCGACTCGGCTGAGCCTGTGACCCAGGTTAGCTGCTTGGGATTGATTCCTGCTGCCTTGAGCAAATCCCGATTTACCTCCCTGCGGGGCCTTGGGGTGGGTTCTGTGGGACGTGGGGATTAGTCTCGGCTATGATGCATCCCAGGGTAATCTGGTAGATGCTGGCTGGGGACACCCGAACGATATCCAAATATATATATATATATATATGAGTGGTCAATCAGTCCAAGAAGGGAGGTGGATTGACTCTTGGGAATTTCATTTTGTTCAAACATGAATACTCATTTTGTGCTTTCACTTCTCTATCAAAAACTCTCTCTTGCACTATCTTAACTTGCATTTTTTCTTTGGGAGGCCAAATCATTGTACCAAAACTTGTTAATCTTGGGATTTTTTGAGGTTTGAATTATAATATTAAAACCTATTATAGTTTCTATAGTATTTGACGTAAAATATAGTTGTTGAGTATCAAATCTAGTAAAACAACGATCGCTACGAAAGTATATATAAGTTAAAGGAAGTGTGACTATGAATTTTGAGTTTGCAATTTTTCATGTCTTTGGCATAAGTAAAATATAAACTATGCACGCATACTTAATTTTTTTTTTTTTTAAATAATTCAATTTACTTGTCCTTGCCCTTGGGATGACAAGTGAACCCACATTAATTGTCAAAAATAAAATAAAATGAAATTCTCTCAATTGAAACCTACCTATCTTCTAACTATGTTCGTTTAATAAGAAATAAAAAATAATAATAATAATAGTGGGAATGGATGCTTACAAGTATTTTCCTTCAGCATAGTATCCTTAGCCTTGATAATCTATATTGAAGGTTACATATTATTTGCGATAACTCAAGACTTGCAAGATGTCTTATCCAATAATTCAACCTTTAGTTGTTGATTAAATAGAAATTTGTGCATTTATAAGCCTAGTCATAATTAAGCGAGGATCAAAACTATATTAGTAAGATTGTTCTTAGGTTTCAACGATAATTTTTCTATTAGCTATTAAGACAGGTGGGACGCTTTAGGGATATATTCGTGCACACAAAAAAAAAAAAAATAGAGAAAAACATATAATAATTAAGAAAATATAATAATATATGTGGTTTAACAATGTCTCTATGTTAATGGAGCCTCTTAGAGTCTTCATTTTATCATAAATTATTTTAGGATTTTTGTAAAGACCCAGAAAAATAATAACAATGAAAATAATAAAGGAAAAAGAAAAGAAAGAGAAAGAAATGAAGAAATGAAGGAAATTTGAAGGGGCACACAGCAAGGACTCGTTGACGAGTGCCCTATGCTTGTTGACGAGAAGATCTTGAAGACTCGTCGACGAACTCATTGTTCTCGTCAACAAGTGTCCTTCTGTGATTTGTCGATGAACTCATTGTTCTCGTTGACGAGTGTCCTTCTATGACTCGTCGACAAATCTTATGTCTTTGTCGAAGAGTACACATAGCCAGTTGCCTATATATAGGTTAGAATCACATTTTCAACAAGAGGAAATTTCTTTCTTCACTCTCTTTCTCTAGGGTTCGGCCCTAGCACTCTCTCTCTTCGATTTCGGCTCCCTTTTAACCCAATTCGATGATTAGGAACTACCACGAGGATCTAGGGATAATTTTCTACAAGTTAATCAGAGCAGATTGTTGAGTTGGGGTTCCTGAGCACCAGTCTAAATTCAGGGTAAATAAGGTATTTTAGGATTTAATTAGTTATTTGGATTATTTGGGCCTTAGAAATACGAATGTGATTGTCATTCTAGGATTGAGTTAATTGAAATAGGAGGAAATGTGATTTTAGGGTTTTGAGTTTTGAACGCTGTGAGCGTGGGTTTAGGGTTCTGCAAGCATTTTTCTCAGAAAATCAGGTAAGGCAATAGATTAAGTTAGGTATTTTCAAAAAGTTAATCATTTAATATATAGTATTTGATATATATATATATATATATATATATATATTATTTAATGTAGTTTCGGGAATACTGATGTTGATTTGAGAAAACCTAAGAAACATATTTAAATATGTTTTTCCTAGACAAATAGTATAATACAGAGTAGCACACACTTGTGTGGCATGAGTATAAATATTTTACTGCAAATAATAGCATGTCAGAATATTTTATGATTTCACAGAACAAGCATGATTTGACAATAGTTCTTAGAAAGATTATAAACAGTACAGAAATTATGATATTTTCAGTATACTGTAATTATTCAGTCGAGCCAGATGTTGTGTTTATTCAACTGGCCCAGATGTCGTGATTATTCGGTCGACTCAAATGTCGTGATTATTCAATCGACCTAGATGCCGTGAACAGATATATATAATAGATTATTCAGAAATATTATTTTGACAAAATTTACACAGAATCATGAGATAATTATATTACAGTTATTTATGAAATATACTATATGATAGCAGAACCTTGATGGCTTAGTTTAATTTCAAAGTACAATACTGTAGTTATAAGTTCAGATAGTGCCACCACACGTCTCAGATAGAGTGTGGGAGTAGATAGTCGATTAAGCCAGTGTAGTAGTGTGTCCCCTAGCAGTTCGGATCAGGCTGAGCAAGCCAATCTGTTGACCTTATAGGTCACACCCTGGTTTTGATAATGACAAATACAATTGTATTTAATAAATATCTAATTCATGTGCAGGTTCATATTAGCATATCTTCAGTGGCACGTGAAAAGCTTAAAGACTTGAAGACAATTTCATACTCTTAATTGTAATAATTTTTAAATGAAATTTGTCTGTAATAGTAATTAGGGTTTTCGGTTTGTAATAAGCTCACACACATCACATGCATGATTTAATTTGTAAGCTCAAACCGAACCATAGAAAGACCTTAGGGTGAACCATCGGTCGACCGACACCGGAATTTTTTGGTATTTCTAAATTGGACCCCAAGTGACCTTAGGACACGCATATATGCACATATGTTTATTAGGCACTTGAAATAGACTTATTTGGGTCAATTCGGGACCGAAATGCACACTTGGTGCACTCTTGGTCGACCGGCCAACTCAGTTCAATCTGGCCTGGTCGACCGAAACCGGTCCGGGTCAACTGTTTGACCCAGGCCCGGTCGACCGAGCCCTTATAGGTCATTTGACCTCGGTCGACCGAACCTCCTGGGAATCAACTTTTTGACCTCCCGGTCGACCGATCAGATTTGTACTCCAGCTACCTAGTCGACCGAGGGGTCTTGGGAGAATTCCCAACTGCCTGGTCGACCAAGCCCTGTAGTTCAAAAAGGTCCCGATCGACCGAACCTCGGAAATTTGGCAAATCGCCCTCTCCGGTCAACCGAGCCACTTAGTTCAAAATTGCCCTGGTCGACCGAGCCACTTGAGTCCTGGTTGACCGAACCATTTCTAGTCGACTGGACCTCTCGGGTTGCTCCCATTTTTTACCGCAGTTAATAATTTTTTAACGGGGTTAAATTATCTTAAGTGTCATTAATCTTTTCCAAAAATCCCTAATAAGTCCCTAACGGTCAAAATTTTTAGTATGTCTATATATACTCCTTCATTTGGTGATTTAAGTACGGATTAGCAAAAAGATTAACAAAATTTCTCTCAAGCCAAAATACTCATTTTTGCCTCTCATTACTCACACTTCTTTTGAAACCTACTCAAGCTTACACTCTTCATCCATCTAAATCATTTGTAAGTGTATTGAGTACTTCTACTTAGAGGTTAGCTCTCCATATTGTTGCATATTTGAATTGATTTTTGAGAGCATAACCTAAGTTTTCTTAGGAGGCTTTGCCAATAAGCCTGCCCTAAGAAAGACTTGTTGTGACATCCCAAGTATTGCATTCTCGTTGCAATATCTTAGGAAGTTCGTTTTTGTTTGGAGATTGCAAAAATACTTTCAAACATATCCGAATATCTTGTGGTGTTCATATTGATATATTTGTGAAAAGATATTCGTGTGTGTGATATATCAATCTTTGTGGTATTATTTATACAAGTATATATATCATTTGCCGAAAACAAAGATTATCTATTTTGCAATCCAAGCATATACGCATTCTATTGATTGATAATATTGAGGCTTGTTTGATATTCTGTGTGAACACTCTTGACTGAATATTTTGAAGTACACAGATTATTATTGACACTCTCCGTACTTGCTACACAGATAGAAAACATTGTTGAGAGTTGACATATTTAGACCACACAGAGCTTATATTATTAAATCATCTGTGGTGTTTGTGTTTGTGCGCACTTGTGGTACAAATCTGCTTTACGTGAAAGCACTCTTGTATTGTACCTTTGATTGTATATCTGAGAGATTCCAGGCGTGGCCTGAGGGGGTGGTAATCCAGCCCGGTAAGGATTGGTGTAAAGGTTGAGGTCAGCCCTGTGTTAATTTGATCTGGTTTGTATAGGTGCCGCTCCACCCGTTTAAGTGAGCAAGGTATTGTGATAATCCTTGTGCTGGTTAGCCAAGGCGGGGACGTAGGCAGTTGGCCGAACCTCGATAACATATCTGCGTGTCATCCTCTTTTTACTGCTTTCTGGTGCTTGTATGGTTGTTTAAATTGCTTTATTTTATTTTTGGTATATTTACATTATTTGCACTAGATTGACCCTAGGCTTGTGAACAAACTGCTGCTAGGTGGAATACCTAGGAGATAAAATTTAAAAATACCAATTCACCCCCCCTCTTGGGATCACGGTAAAGCTAACACAATCGTACTAACAGACTATTCAGTTTTGGCTTAGCGTGGTAGGCCACCCATGACTAGGTCCTGCCTACGGGCCGCACAACCCAGACATGTGGGGGTAATACATGACATCAGCTATCTATTCATCCCGGGTATGATTTCAGTATTATATAGATATAATAGACGATTTATATGTATACAAGAATTTAGTATGACACAGTATGTTATGTTGAAATATGATTTATTCAAATTTATACAAAACAAATTTACCTGATTTATCAAATGCAGTTAATTATGTACAGTATATGTTATAATACAATAGAATTCATGTGCCATACACTGATATTAGTCTAGCCCACTTACTGAGAGGTGTTTCACTCCAGAATTTCAAACATTTCAGGAAACCCAGATAGATGAGTGGAGCGAGCTCCGAGATAGAGGAGATTGTTAGTACTACACTAGTTGCAGGGTAAGTAGTTAAATTGAGATCAGGATGGAATTTGGATATGACCCTAGGATTATGTGGTTTTTCTTTGGGTTGTATGTGTTTTATGAATACAGTAGAACTCTGGTATTGTAAATAGGGTTGGGTAAATCATGGTTTCCGCTGCATAGTTGACATATATGTAAGAGCAGGTATATTCCTGGTATCCCTTTGTGTTCGGATGGAGTTTGCTTACGTTTTATAGTATCAGAGTTTCTATTATTATTATGTGAAAAAAATATATAAATAAATTCATAGCAGAATTTACGGGGCATTACAGTTTTAGTACTTATAGTACAAAGATAACATTTTAAGACAAAGCATAGGAAATGATAGCAGTGTTACACGAGAGAAATTTGAAATTTCTAAAAAGTCAACTTCTAACTTTTTGAAAAAATATTTAAAAGTTATAGAATTTAGAATTTTAAAATCTAAAAGCTAATTTTTTTTTTCTGACAAATCATACTATTTTATTGGTACCATTAATTTTTTCAAATATTATAAAAATTTTGCTACCAGTTCCTTGGCAAAGGGTCATTTTAAAAATGCATCGAGAATATTCAAACTAAGCCTAAATATTACTCAAGGCTTAATAAGTAAAAGATTAAAGCTTAATTTTATTTTATTTTTTTGATTCAAGTATCATTCTAATGTCCTCTTGTTGCTTCTAATACACTATAGCATTAATTATAAGTGTATATTTATTTATTTTTTATTTTAAAAGAAAATAAAAAAAAAAAAAAGGCATTAACCTCTACTTACAATCGTAGCCTAATAAATAAATAAGTAATTTACCAAATCTATCTATAAGTGGTTCTCTTTTTAGGACCACTCTCATTTGGACAAAATGACAGACACAAATTACATTTTATATATACATAACCCTATCAACCTCAATTACTTTTAAATAATCATATAAAAATCATAACTTTTAAATAACATTTAAAAATCAAATTGTCTTTAGTAATCTTGTTCAATTGTCTTCTTTAAATGCTACATATTTTTCTTGTATTTTTTAATTATTTGATTTGTCTCAAATTTAAAGTAGAATGTAATTTAATTATTAATTTGAAATTGAGGTGAATATTATCCCAATAAGAATTTTGAAAGAGTAAAGTAAAAGTTAACGAATTTATTTTACTTATTTATTTATTTTTGAATGACTTCAAAATCATACCAAACACACATAATAATTAATGAAGCATTATGGATCTTGGCAATTAATTTAATTAGATTTTTGTCAAAAACCATTCAATACGACTAATTTTTTTTTACTCGCCTTATAATGAAACAAACTACATCTTTAAAATTATCCGTTGGCAAATTTGGTTATATTTAAATAAATAATAGATACTTTTGATTTAAGCTTAATGATTTACAAATCGTTTAGTTCAAGAGATCTTTGAGAATTTTCGAAAATATAAGTTGAGCATGCTTGTTGTTTATGTTTGGTTTATTAGATAAATACTGTATAGTGGGCATTAAAGAATTTACAACTTACTTTTTGATGATTTGAATTTTAGTTGGGTGTCAATAGCTAACTTCGTCTTGAAAAATCTTACTACTTGGATTAAAAAAAAAAGAATCTTGAACATAAAAGCTAATTAATAATAATAATAATAATTGATTAAAGGATCTTTCAACCTATATATTAGTTGGCGTTTTTGGGGCTCATATATTATTGGTTACGAAAGAAGTATATATTATTTTTGAATTATTCTATGTTAACTATGCACTTAAAGTCATAATGAGAAGCAATAATCACTTCATAATTAAAATTTCTTGAGATTTTTTTTAGAAGTTAGGCTCCTACCTAGCAAATAGTGATAAAAATGTGGACCGTCCATTCTGCATTTTATATATGTAAAGGAGGCTCATTAGTAATTTTAGATTTAATTAGGATGACAATTATAATTGTATGAAAATAGCAAATACAAGTCCTAATCGTACTACCTGAAAGTATAGGGATTAAAATAGATTAAGTTCAATTGTATAGACACTAACTTATGACTTCATTTAAAATCTTTCGTGGATAAACTCATTCATTCTATATAGAAATTTTAATTAAATTAAAAATAAAACGAAATGTTAATTTACCGAAAAATTGAAAAAAACAATAAAAATCTTCAAAAAAAAAAAAATAAAATAAAATTCCAACAATGTAAATTTATCCAAAAATAATAATAAAAATATTCATAAAATTATTTTCCCTATTTTTCAGTTTTCATGAAGGGTTATATTTGAAGCGTTGAAAATGAATTTAAAAATATACTAAATATATAAAATGTTATGATTAATATATGTTCTATGTCGTAACTTGTATTCTTTTTAATTTTTAATTTTTATCATATTTTTCAATTTTATCAGATTTGGTTACAAAAATAGACACAAGTATATTTAGTTTTTTATTTTCTTTTAGGATTTTAGTTTTAAATTTTTGTTTATAGTGTTCATTTTTTTTTTCTACTTTCATTATTATAAATTTTTTTTATAACAATACTAAAAATTTCTTAACTTTCTTATATAAATTTTGAGAAATAAAAATTAATAAGTCAGTATTTTTATGATTATCTAAAAATTAATATATATATATATTTATATATTTATATTTATATATTTATATTGAAAGCATGGTTTTCAGGACCCTTTGCATATTCAATTGATCTAGTTGAATAATAGGTCCAATTTTCTCCCCTCTTCACTTAAATGCCTAAGTATTGTATCAAAGAAAACCAAAGCCCCCAAGTAGTGTTAAGGCCTTAGAGTTCTGCCATCTTAACACATGGTTTTGTGCATGATTATTAATTGACAAGTAAGGTTAGTTAACCTTAATGTGACTATGTGGTTATTTACTTATTTTATTTGAGAACGCGCATTTTATTTAACATTTATAATACAATTAAATTTCTTTTATTTTACATTATATATCAGCTGCCAATTTTTTTTGGCTAAATTTATTTTCCTTTTTAGGTGCAAAGTTTAATATATCTAAAATAAATTTAGTAAATGTAATTTTATCTAATTTAATGAAATTTACTTTACATATATATATTTTAGAAATTTATTTTTTAAGAATATTTGATCTTAATTTTTGTTAGAAAAGATATTTTTGTCAATAAAATAATTTAGTACTTATATATAAACTATTTTAAATATCCTCTACAATTTGATTACAATTATATTTTACAAGATTTTGTAGTCAATCTTTCAAAAAATAAAGACATTTTGGTGTTTGTTTACAAAATGATTAACCTTATTTATACTTTTATGTATAGAATAGATAAAGATTTATATGCGTAAATTAATTAGTTAATCAATATACTTACGGGTTTAATTTTAAAAATATTATTTGAAACCCAATGCTCAATGATTTATTGGGTCCAAAAAATTTGTTGACAATTTGACACGAACCGCCCAAAAAGTTAAAAAATGTAACCTACGCTACACACCAAGGGAAAAAGGGCAAAAAAAAAAAGAAAAAAAAGAAAAAAAAAATATATATATATATATTTTTCACAATTGCAGAGCATCATTTCTCACTCTCAAATAAAATAAAAGCCAAACCCGAAGGCCTAAGCCTGTAGGCTGAAGCATCGAAGCTGAAGTTCCGTAGCAGAAAGCGTGAGCCACCCCATGATCATAAATACGCTGACCCACTCCCCCTTCATTCCTTCGTCTATAAAAGGAGTTGCAGAGCTTCATTCACAGCATAAACCAAATTCCCCATTTATTTCATTTCGCCTGCACAAACTTATTGCTCTGCCGCTCTCTCCTTCCCTTTTGTTTTCTATTTTATTCTTTCTTCTTTTTGTTCTTAAAGACGCAGTGGGGAATGTCTTTCTGCTCCAAACCTGCTCTCTCTCCACTCTCTCTCTAACAAATATATATATATATATATATATAAAATAAGAATAAAGCGAGCTAGAGATACAGACAAAGGGCCATTGCTTTGGGGAACGGAGAGGGTCATGGGTTCACCAGCTTTTTTAACTATCAAAATCTTCCTGTTGGCAGTGTCATATTCGTGGGTTTCTTCGGTCACAGCTTCTGTGTCTTATGACCATAAAGGTATCATTATCAATGGGCAGAGGAGAATCCTCATTTCCGGGTCCATTCACTACCCAAGAAGCACTCCCGAGGTATTAATGGCAATGCAGTCTTGTTTCTGCACATTTTTTCCTTTCTATTTTGCTTCTGGGTGTCTAGAGATTTTCTTGTTATTGTAATTTCTGATGGATTGTATATTTACGTTTGAGGAGTTTTGCAGTTTCTTGTTTCTGCAAAATTTTCTTGCCTCTTTGGCTTCTGGGTATCTCTGAATTTTATTGTTTTTATGATTTCTGAGCTTAGCTTTTGGCGTATTGTAGAATTTTTGTTTGTGGGGTTGGTGTGTGTGTGTGTGCAGATGTGGCCGGACCTCATACAAAAGGCCAAAGATGGGGGCTTGGACGTCATTCAGACCTATGTCTTTTGGAATGGTCACGAGCCTTTTCCTGGAAAAGTAAACCCAATGCATCCATTTCTTTACGAAATTAAAAAAAATTTTTTTTTTCTATTTATTTGATGGATTGAAAACCTTTAATTTTTTTTTTTTTCATTACTGAAAGGCTTATTTATTTATTTATTTATTTTTTGCAGTATCATTTCAAGGGAAGGTATGACCTGGTTCGGTTCATCAAAGTAGTACAGCAAGCAGGCCTTTATGTTCATCTTCGAATTGGTCCCTATGCGTGTGCTGAATGGAACTTTGGGTAATCACACCGATAGTTTAAGTTGTTTTATTAAATTATGATTGCATTTTTGTACGATTGCTTTTATTTATGTTGTCTGCATTCAAAGTTTCTAACTCTTTTCAAATTCAGGGGTTTCCCTGTTTGGCTGAAGTATGTTCCGGGCATGGTTTTTAGAACGGACAACGAGCCTTTCAAGGTTAGGTTATTGGAATCTTTGGTTTCACTCTTGAACCCTATGTATTTAAGCCTCCTTTGAACTTGGAAAATGTTTGAGAAACGAAAGAAAAAATTTGAAAAAATTCATTCTTTTATGTACGGTTTCGAAGAAAGTAAGAAATAAAATAATATATATGCATAGTAAATTAATGAACAAAAATTTAATTTTACACATTATTAACCTTTGAGTTTTTCTTTTACAAAATTTTAATTATATCAAAACAAATTTTTATTTTTGATAGTATTTTTTTGAGTACAAATTTTTGAGAGAGAGAAAATACAAAAAAGTATGATTTTTTTTTTTTTTTGGTTTTTGTTTTTTTTCAACCATATGTGATTGATAGTGAGTTTTAATATATTTTTTCTCCCTTGTTGACTTGTTAAGCGCAGTTTTTGTCAATTATTAATTTTTATTTCTAATTAACTATAATGAAGGCGGCAATGCAAAACTTTACAGAGAAGATAGTCAATATTATGAAGGTGGAAAAGTTGTTTAAATCTCAAGGAGGTCCAATAATTCTGTCCCAGGTAAGGAAAATCTTCTCTGTCCAGCTGTATTTCTAGAAACAGTTTCAATTATTTTATTCATTTTGGTTTTTTTAAAATAAAATTTAGCTCAACTTTGATCATCAGCCTTGGAGGGTTTGGGTTATCTTCATTCTAATTGTATTATGACAGATAGAGAATGAATTTGGACCAGTTGAATATGAAATTGGTAATCCTGGTAAAGCTTATACACAATGGGCTGCCAAAATGGCTGTTGGTCTAAACACTGGAGTCCCATGGGTGATGTGCAAACAAGATGATGCTCCTGATCCAATCGTGAGTATTTTCTGCCATTCTTTCAACCATTTCTATTTTTTCCTGTTAACATTGCCATTTTCTACTGGCATTGCAATTTTCAATGTTCTCAAACATTGGAAATGTTCCCGTTTCTTGATAATATTTTTTGTGGATTATGTTTTTCATCTAAGGTGATTTAACAAGCGCATTGTCCGCTTGCGCAGTGTTAAATGTAAAGTTTTATTTCATCTGCTCTTGACCCATCCGGTGTTTATGAATATGTCCAATTTGCCTGTTTTGGTTCTCCTTCATTTCTCTAAATTTTTAGTGTTTTAGTCAGGTAAATTTTGAGCAAATTACCTTGTTCCTTGATAATCACAGCTTATGTTAATTGAATGAAAGATCCTTCTGGACATCTCTCCCTCTAAGACATCTTAATTGATTCTGGGACAGATAAACACCTGCAATGGTTTCTACTGTGAAGGCTTCTTTCCTAACAGTAACACAAAACCCAAAATGTGGACAGAAGTCTGGACTGCCTGGTAAGTTGCATAGATGTTTTTCTTTATAATGCAGGTCAAGACTTTCTTCTCTTTCCCTAGAATTCTGCTATGATTGTATGGACATCAAACTAATTGGTTTGTTTCTTGTATTTTAATCTGCCATGGCAACACCCCCCCCCCCCAGGTATACAGCATTTGGTGGTCCAGTCCCTCATAGACCAGCAGAAGACCTGGCATATGCCGTTGCTAGGTTTATACAAAATAAGGGTTCATTTTTTAATTACTATATGGTAAGAAAATCCATTGCTTTCGTTTTCAGAGTGTGATGATCCAAAATAAATGCACATTTTTTGGTTTTATTTAATTCCTCTATTTTTATTTTATTCTCCTACAGTATCATGGAGGCACAAATTTTGGCCGGACAGCTGGCGGTCCCTTCATTGCAACTAGCTATGATTATGATGCTCCGATTGATGAATATGGTAAGCATGCCGCCTTAGCATTCTACAATATGTTTTACTGATGTTGCTCACATGCCTGGTGATTACATTGGGAAAAATCTTCTAAAAAATAACCCTACATGCATTTGATGCATTTTCATGTATGAATAATTCTTCCCCATTTTTTTTCCAATTTTATCAGGAATACAAAGGAACCCAAAATGGGGGCATTTGAGAGATCTGCATAGGGCCATCAAGCTATGTGAAGAGGCTTTAGTTTCTGTTGATCCCACTGTGATGTCACTTGGGAGAAATCAGGAGGTTCAGTTCAATTCAACTGTTTAGGAGAGAAGTCCATGTGCTCGTTGCATTATTCTTTTGACCAATTGATCGACTCCCCTGCTGATTATTTTTTTGTGACTCATTGTTTATTCTTCTAGGCTCATGTCTTTAAGGCACAATCTAGTTGTGCTGCATTCCTCGCAAACTATGACCCGACATATTCTCTGAACGTGACCTTCAGAAATGTTCTTTATGAACTGCCTCCTTGGTCTGTCAGTATTCTCCCCGACTGCAAGACTGTAGTTTTCAACACTGCAAGGGTAAGGACAACACTCTGGGCTGCGATGAGCAAAGAATGAAAAGGGCATATGCATTCCTTAATTATTGTCATGTGTTCTCAATTTTTATAAGAAAGACAAATTCATTATCCTATAAAGTTTTTTCCCCTCTATTGTAAAGTTCTTTACGAAAAATGTAAGCATAGCATAGCCTTCAAGGTTTATTTATTTAACCATTGGTTTTTTTTTTTTTGGCTACAAATGTATATCTGTGTTATATGTTCCTAAGAGTGGATTTTGGTATCATATCAATATCTGGTTACAGGTTGGGGCCCAAAGCTCATTGATGAAGATGATAGATGTGAAGGATGTAACATTCTCTTGGCAGTCGTATAATGAAGTGCCTGCTGCTGCGGATGATGCTGATGCAGTCACGGTGGTAGGGTTGTTGGAGCAAATAAATGTCACAAGAGATAATTCAGACTATTTGTGGTACATGACAAGGTTGTTGCTCCAGAGCCGACAAATCTCTCCTTTCAAACATTATCAATTTTTCTTTTTGGGTTACTGTAATGTCATTAATAACTATATTTTTTGTTCATCTTTATTGAAATGTTCTGTTGATTATTCCAGTATCAAGATAGAGCCTGATGAAGGATTTCTAAAGAATGGGCACTATCCTCTACTCACAGTTATGTCAGCAGGCCATGCTCTGCTTGTCTTCATCAATGGTCAACTGGAAGGTTGATAAGAATATTATGGCATTTTACATAATTGGAAAATTAATTTTCGGATAAATCTTGACTTATACCTGCATATTTTTCATGTTTATTTTACAAATTTCTTGGTTATTTCTTCTGGCAGGAAAGGCATATGGGAGTATAGATGATCCAAGACTAACATTTAGTGACAACGTGAAGCTGGATGTTGGCATTAACAAGATCTCTTTACTGAGCGTTGCTTTGGGTCTTCCGGTTCGTTCGCTCACCTTTTGGATGTCTCTGTTCATAGGGATCAGTAGCAGTGGTAGGGGAATCTGATATTTATGGTTTGGTTTACTTTTCAGAATGTTGGGCTGCACTTTGAGTTGAGGAATGCTGGTGTTCTTGGCCCAGTAACACTCCAAGGTCTCAACCAGGGGAAAATAGATTTGTCTGGTTGGAAATGGTCTTACAAGGTTTGTTGTCTGTTTTCCTCTTTGATTCATTCTTCTTCCACTGCCACCATAATGGGGAAGTTGGCGTTGTTATATTACTGCATATTCTATATTTGAAAGTTAAAGGAGAGTGAGGAAAATGCAGCTTAAAAAATTTCAAAATGCTCTGGGAGCAACAACTCTTGCCTAGAATTTTCAGAATATGTTGCAGCTGTGGGAATTAAATTATAACAGTTTGACTCTGGTTATTGATGGAACTATAAATGGTGTCCATGAATACTCCAAATTACTAAGAACATGATAACAAATTAGATCGCATGCTTAATAAGAAACTTGTCTAGTTATCAACTTTTTTCCCAAGAAATCTGCAGAATTTTCTCACAAATACAACTGGCACAAGCTAAAGAATCATTTGTTTACATGTTCCTGACCAGAGTTTGAAAGGTGAAGCATTAAATCTTCATTCCTTCGGTGGAATTTCTTCTATTGAGTGGGCTGAAGGATCGTTGTTGGCTCAAAATCAACCTCTGATGTGGTATAATGTGAGGATCATTCTGATAACCCTCTAATGCCTTTCTATTATGTCTTTTATGTTGTACTTATGTTCCAATGTCTCCAGACGAATTTCGACGCACCAGGTGGCAATGAGCCTTTAGCTTTAGATATGAGTAGCATGGGAAAAGGGCAAATCTGGATAAATGGCGAGAGCATTGGACGCTACTGGCCTGCATATACAGCACATGGTACTTGTAATGCCTGCAGTTATACTGGAATTTATAATGAGACAAAATGCCAAACCAATTGCGGACAGCCCTCTGAAAGATGGTGAGCAGTTTCCTCCCTTCAGTAGGGGACTAATGACATCTAAGTAGCGATATCTAGCTATCTTGTTCTTTGATACAAATTTAAGAGTCCATTCTCTTTGTGGAAAACAATATTCATTTTCTAAAAAAATTACAGAAGCACTTCCTTGTTTTCCAATTTTCCAACCTTTAGAAAGAAAAGTTGTAAAACAACACTTGTTTTCCTGCTTTCTATACAAATGGAAAAAATGGAAAACAAGGTGTCATCATTCTAATTGTTTAGAAAAATGGAAATGGAAACAGAAATTGGTTTCAGGAACCTAAATATATCTGATGAGGCTGTTGGTTTCAGGTACCATGTTCCACGCTCATGGCTGAAGCCAACTGGGAATTTACTAGTTGTCTTCGAAGAATGGGGAGGTGACCCGACGGAGATCACCTTGGTCACGAGAACAGCAGAAAGTGTTTGTGCTGATATTTTTGAAGGTCAGCCATCGCTGAGAAGTTGGCTTGTGGAATCTGGCAAGGCACTGCCCAAAGCCCATTTGTCGTGTCCACCTGGGAAGAAAATGTCTAAAATAAAGTTTGCCAGCTTTGGATTGCCACGAGGGACATGTGGAAGCTTCAAGGAGGGAAATTGTCATGCCTACAGGTCATATGATGCTCTTGAAAAGGTATGTTAAAACTATCTTCATTTAAATTTCTTCAATGTATGATGCGGAAAAGGGTAGGTTTAAACCCTCATTAGACTTTATATTTTTACATGACTCTTGTTAGGGATCTAGGAACAATAATCACACACAAGCAAAATAAATACACAAAATAAGAACACTAGATTTATGTGGTTCAGTCTAATTTGACCTACATCCACTGAGCACACCAAAATTACTATAACCTAAGAGAAAACAAGAGGAGGAGACAACACTCAACTCACACTCTTTTCACACTTTTCTTTCTCTCGCCTTCAGCACAATACTCTCACACTCCTCTCTCACACTCCACATTCATGCACAAATGCTCTCATTATATAGTTACATAGAATAGATAGTAAAGGAGGGAGTTATTGTGATTTAATGGGATGAATTAACACACGGTATTATCATTCCAGTGCATGAAAGTTGGCTCTTCCACGACTCATTCTTATTTGCAGCTCATCCTCATCAAGGCCATTAAGTCTCATCATTTAATTCTTCGTTTCCATATTTGCTTAACAATCTCCCAGTTCGAGACGGAGACACCATCTCAACTAGTTTATAGATAAATGATGTGCTCAAATATGTCTTCAAGCATAAAGACCAACTAAAGTTGAGCACAACTTTAACTTTTCTGTAGTCACCACCTTTGTCAATATATCTGCTGGATTCTTGCTACCTTAGATTTTTTTAAGTGTCAACACTCCATCCTCTAACAGAGATCTGACGAAGTGATAACTTAATCCAATGTGTTTAGTTCTGAAATGACATGCAGAGTTCTTTGCTAGATGTATCGCACTCTGACTGTTGCTGTGCAAAACATTTCTCTCATCCTTTATTTCGAGCTCTGTTAACAAACCTTGAAGTCAAATCATCTCTTTACTGGTTTCTGTCACTGCTACGTACTTATCTTTTGTAGTGGATAGAATAACAATTTTCTAAATCTGTGACATCCAACTAATAGCTGTTATGCCAACATTGAACACATATCTGGTGATGCTTCTGCGATAATCAATTTCACCAGCAAAATTGGCATCAACATACCCTTAAATTTTCAAGTCTCTTATTGTTAGGCAAATATGGAAAGGGAGATTAGACTTAATGACCTTGATGAGGATGAGCTGCAGATGAGAATGAGCCGCAGAGGAGTCAGCTTGCATGCGTTGGAATGATAATAGCGTGTGCTAATTCATCCCATTAAATCACAATAGCATCCTTCTTTTACTATCTATTCTCTATAACTATATAATGAGAGCATTTGTATGTGAATGTGAAGTGAGTGTGAGCGAGGAGTGTGAGAGTATTGTGCTAAAGGTGAGAGAAAGAAACCTTTCGTTTTCTCTCAGGTTATAGTAAATTTGGTGTGCTCCGTGGACACAGGTCAGATTAAACCGAACCACGTAAATATGGTATTCTTATTTTGCGTATTTATTTTTCTTGTGTGTGATTATCGTTCCTAAATCCCTAACAATTCTCACATCCATGACAACAAAAATCTACTCGCATTCAATACATGACAGCAAAAATCACACGCATTCAAACACAGTTGGAAATAAGAAAAGGGCATGCGCAATCCATTGTCCGCAGTATGCTAGAACTTGATGCATATTAAGATCTCTATGAACACAAAATAAGAACTTTACAACTTTCTTTCTTTCAACATACAATAATTAACTTGCGAACACCACATTTCTTCATTTTTAACTTTCTTTAGAAGCATGCCGGCACTTATTCCAATAGTTTGACTGTTGTGTTAATTGATTTTTGATCTGGATTACTACTTAAGCTGCCTGTGTTTGGGTTGCTCATGCACCTTCTACTTCCGCTTCTGTTTTCAGTATCATATGTTGTTTTGTTTTTACCTTCTAATAAGCACAAGGATCTTTTGCAGAATTGCATTGGGCAGCAATCTTGTTCCGTAACTGTAGCTTCTGAAGTTTTTGGAGGAGATCCATGTCCGGGTAGCAATAAGAAACTCTCAGTTGAGGCTGCCTGCAGCTGAAGTAAAAAAAAATGATTAGCAAAGTAAGTGGTGGCCAAGTGAATTCTTTGGTCACTAAAACTACATTTTACAGCTTTCAAACCTTTTTTTTTGTTTTTTTTGGAAAAAAAAAAGGGGGGGGGGGGGGGGGTTGTGGGTGGTGGGGGGATATTCAAGTACAGGCATCCTAGCTGACCAGGTCAAGTGGTTTTGGTTTTCCCTGAGGATGATTTATACAGTCGCCAAGCAACCCTGGCCAAAAATTGAAGTCAAGAAGATGACTGCAAAGAAGCTTCATGTACATAAAACAAGTTTTTTGTTTTTTGGGGTGGGGGTAATATAAAGGTTGATTAACATAGGCAGTCACATATTTCATTCCTTCCAAGTTTGCTCTGGTTCGATGGGACTCCGAAGTCCTACCTTCATATACAACTGTTGGCCGGGGGATCATGTAGTTTTATTGTGATTTCTTTGAAAGAATAAGTGTGACTGGTATGGAAAGTAATAAATGCTAAATTGCAAAGGTATTTGAGTAGTTATTCCTAAATTTCCTGTGGATATATATATAAAGACTTTGATTGAAAATATTGTCTTAATTTTATCTTGTTGTACTTTGCATCTGTTTGTGCACACTCTTGCCACTTGATTTGCTTGGTAATTGTTTGCACTGGACTTTGTTTGGGAATGTGAAGAAAGGGCATAATTTGTAGGAGGAGCCAAAGTAAAGTAAAATAATAATAATAATAATAATAATAAAAGAGTAGGTAGAAATGACAAACAAAAGATAGTGAATGGTCAAATTGGTTAATACAAAAGAGAAAGGAAAAAAAAGAAAAAACTCTGAAAGGGCGAGAGAACCTATGTCACAAATAATATTTTTTTATTGTATAATTTGTGTCTTTCATGTTTTTTGCAGCCATATTAGTGTGCAACTAATATTTATAATTACAAGATAGGACTGATCAGAAAGTGTTGTCACTATTATTTTATTTTATTTTTTTTCAGGAGAAACAAAAGAAAAACAAAAGTTTGGGAATACACTTGTATATAAAAAAGGTAGTTGGCTAATTATTTTAACAGAGATGTGTCAACTAGCACCTTGTTGACACATGTTTTGAGAACAATTACTGTTGAGTATATGTGTGTGAACCTTAAACAAAAAGAAAAAAGGAGGAAATGATTTCTTTTTTGGTCCTCCAATCATCATCAAGAGTCCAAATAATAGGATAAAAAAATCCTAATATGCTCATGTTTGAACAAGGGTTGGCCTCAAGGAACCCAAACTTTAATTATTTTTTTTTTAAAAAAAAATTAGAAATATGAGATTTGATTTGATTGAAATAAAAGGATTCAAAGAAAAATGACATGTTTTGTATAGAAAGAAGTAATTGAGAGAAATGATTTGCAATTAAATTAAAGATAAGATTTGATTTGATTGAAATGAAAGGATTTAATGACAATCGGATATGAAAACTGATAAGTTTTCAAAAGAAGTAATGGAAAGATTTAATTTGCTTCAATCAAAGAAGGGATGGTTTTCTTTTGTTAACACATAGTCGGTTCCGTACTTTAAGGCCAATTTTGACCTAATAAACGTCCATATCTCTTAACGCTTGAAACACGAAAGTTTTAGAGCTTTTTCTCAAATTTTCCCAGAATTTTGAATTGTCTCGATTGGAGCTCAGGCGAGAAATTTACGCTCAGATTACGAAATAATGTCGAAATAGTCCATAAAATAGCGTATGGTAACTTTACGTTTAATTTAGACCTTGATGTAATTAGTATTTCTCAAAATACGAAACATAAAAATTGTAGATCGTTTTCTTATCTTTTTATAGCATCATGAATCATCTGAATCGAAGGTCAGATGAGAGAGGTACGCACAGATTACGAAGTACCATAAGTTTTTAGCTTCCAATAGTCGGTCTGTAATAAAAAAAATATCAAAAATTCATAAATTATTCAATAAAATCCAAATATTATAAATAAGATACAGTGTTAAAATATTGAGAGTAATTAAGCATTTAATTAAAAATATAATTCGTAATGCATGAATTAAAACATCTAATTACGCAATTTAAGTGCGTAATCACACTCTCTAACTAAAATTTTGCTATTCCCTAACAAAATAAAAAAACTGAGATAGCTACCAAATCCTATCTACCTCCTCTTTCGCGGGAAATACGGTTGCATTTACAAAATGTAACAAGACTTTAAACCCCTAAGTTGATCATAGTGGACGAGTTGTAGTCTCGTGAGGGTTTCTAGGGCGACATCCACAAGCACCAATTCGAGTGAATATTAAATGAATGCACATGCAACACAAATATACCATTTCACATACATGAATATTACCAAATTACACACAAGCTCATATACAATTCACGCAATTCCAAAGCAAGGTATTCATGCAAGTTTCATCCTTATGGAGCCGTTAAGAATATTATACTCACATATAGTTAACCAACAATACAATTCAGAGTTAATGTAGTCATATAAATCTGAGTATCAATAGGTGAAATCCCAAGGTATATGTAATGTGTATGACTTGTTACACCCAAGATACCAGTAGACACCTACATAACGGTCGTTTTCACTCGGCCTAAGTGGTATACCCTAATAAACACTAAAAAAGGATAGGTTCACTGATCACATGTGAGGAGAAGTGTCGCGATCAAACATTCCACATATTGCAACGAAAAAATTAGTGTGAACTAGTCTAAAAAGGATCTAACCTATTTGTGAGGTGTTAAGTCCTTCACCCTAACATCTTCTCACCTACTCGCCATGTCCAACCAAGACCACCTTAGATCAACTTATTAACAAACCAGGCGTGAATACATCAGAGGCATTAAGCGGTTCAAAAGTATTCATATGTGGAGAACATGTGTCGTGTCTATGACTTTTTATGCATTTATATGGAACCAATATTAATCTTTCATTTTATATGCATTTCTAATTTTCTTATTCTTTATTCTACTCATTCTTCAATTTTTGTCTTTTCTTGGTTAATTAGGACAATCATTACACTTCTTTTGTTGTCATCATACCACCAATAGGAAATAACCTCGAACAGTAATCCATGAACTAAGTCTATTTATAGGGGTGGTTTAGCCTTCACATCTTGAGTAGGCTACAAGACCTAGGTTTTTATCTCCCCACTAGATCACACCTCTAGGCTAGCAAGTCAAAAACATAGACTAGTGTACAAAGAATATCTAGAAAAAAAGGAAAGTTGAGTTTCATGAACTCTAAGTTGACTTCAAAAACTCAAAAGAACGATAAATGGTTCAACAATACCTCACAAGGTGTCATAGTCGTCACAGGCGCTCTCTCAGTGCTCACAAGGAATCCTAAGTGCTACAAGTCTGTGAACGTGCATTTTCAGCCTAATGAGATACCATGTAAATACAACAGTTTATACAGCCAAATTAACACAAATGAACTACTAGTCAACCTACATAGAGTTGCAATTCCTAGATTAGCCATATAAAGAGAAACTACACACAAATAAACCACTATATAGCTTAAGTGTGTAACTCCTAAGTTATATGCAAGTATGTAAAGGGTATCAGTCAGTGTTAATCATGGCCTAATCACCATAAATTTTTTTTTCAATGTAATTTATCATCCCCCCCCCCCCCCAAACTAAAGTGGAACATTGTCCTCAATGTTTTCGCATAGGAGAAATATAAAAGATGTGCACAGGGGATGTGGAGCGTACCTGGGTGGAGAAGTAAGGGGAAAGAAAAACTGAACTAAGGAAAAATGCACCTAAAAATTAACTAAAATAAAACAAGGTAAAATAAAATGAAAATAAAGGAAAGAAAAACATCACAATCTGTCTGACGGAGGCTCTGGAGGAATTTCATATGTGGGTACAGGTCTATAAATTGAACCGGCAAGTCTCCAAATTTGAGTTGCCACAATGAATCGGTCTTGTTACCTGTACAAAAGTTAGCTTCAAATAAATCAATACATTCTAAGGTACCAGACAAAACATGTGCAGATTGCCTTCCTTGTTTTAACAAGAAAGGATCTTTATTTAGTATATTTTCCAGGAAAGTCACTTCTTTAAGAACCGGTCTTTGAGGCAAAGTTGTTAGAGTAGCTACCTTTGGTTCTCAGAAACATCAACACTAAAAATTTTATCTGGTTCTTTGAAAATTAAACTCTTACCAGTCTGTTCACCCTCTTTATCAGGTGTACCCATCACCTTACCATTGTGAGGATTTGCTTCAGCATTGCGCTCCTTGACATTTAGTTCAGTAGGGAATGGTGGTTCCATGGCTGTCAATCTCTAAAGGTAAGGTACCGCAGGTTGGTACTCCTGACTAGTCTCGCTCTCCACGTTAACTGATTTCTTCAATTCTGGGCTTGCTTCCTCTGATTTTTCTTTGACTTTATCTATCTTAGTCATAACTTCAGGTGTCGAGACAACTGGTTGTTTGTCGATGAGCATCTCAGGTTGAGAAACTTCTTTCCTACTTCTCGAAGTAATAATAGCCTCCGCTATCTCAAGAGAAACATTATGTATTTGTTGCTGTTGCTGCTGGTATTCTTGAGGACTAGGATGAGGTTCTACCAAAAATTTCCCTTTTTCTAAGATATCCAACTGCGTGCTTATCGCATTAGTGGTGTCCCGTAATTCATTTATGGCCTGAGTATACTGATTGTTAGTTGTAATCTGAATCTGCATGAACTGCTAGAAAGCATCCTCAAGAGACTTCTCTAGTGGAGCAGGTGCTGCATTAAATTGAAATCTTGATGGTGCACAGCTCTAAGGAATCTATTGTGGCTGATACTGAGGTGGAAGAGTGTCTAGATAATATGTTGGCTCATATTTATCTCCAACACTAATTGCGCTGATAGGTTATACTATCATGGGTGCCTGATTGTATCGTATATTCCATTGTTGGACGCTTTCAGTTAAGTAATCAAAGAATGATAGTGTTTGATCCGGTTCCTTGCTGAAGAGTTCTCCATTACACATGGTCTGGAAAAAGTGTTTGCAATCAGGAGTAAGAGCTATATAGAAATAATTAACTAACCTCCACGATTCAAACCCGTGATATGGACAAGTACTTAGCAGATCCTTAAACCTGTCCCAGCAAGCCTGAAAAGTCTTGTCACTCTTCTGCATAAACTGAATGATCTGTTCCTGCAAAAATTGAATTCTCTATAAGGGACAAAACTTATGTAGAAATTCATGGTCCATATTAGCTTAATTAGAGATAGAGTGAGGTCTCAAAGAATCAAACCACATCTTTACCTTATCCTTCAAAAAGGCAAGAAATAAACGAAATCTAGTAAATTCATTAGGCACGAGAGAAAAAAATATTGCAAGTTAACTCAAACTCCGTCAGGTGCCGATAAGGACACTCAGATTCTATCCTGTAGAACTAAGGTATCAATTACGTCCTCCCACGCTGCATTGTGAAGTCAAGTTCGTCATTAGGTAAAACACTGTAAGATGATGCAGTGGTGTATGTAAGCTACAAAAAATCCATAAGGGTGCGTGGTGCAGGTGTAGCCATATATTTTTTTTCAAAACTCAATTTTTTTTCTTTTTTTTTTTCATGAGAACAATTAAAATGAAGGAAAAAAAAAAATACTAATTTGAAATTAAGATTGACATTTCCCGGTAACGGCACCAAAAACTTGACTCACTCTAAAAATGAGCAGTTCGGAAGTTATACCAAGTATAGGAGTTCTGTCGTGTAATAATTAGCCTAAGAGCCACATCGTCTCCTCAGGGAATGCAGTTTAATTCCAAAATTTGTGTAATTCCAAAAGAAATTAAGAAAACAGAAATTACAGAACATAGTTCAGATTTAGTTCTTGGGATTTTTGGGATTTTTGTAATGAAACTTAAAATAACGTAAATCCTAACTGGAAATTTATCATGCATACAAATAAGTAAATAAATGCCTAATTCAATGCTAGACTAATGAAAGAAACAAATCCTGCAATCATTCTATTAAATAAAAACACTAACTTTAAACATAAACCCAAACAAAAATAAATTCTAACTAAATAGAAACTCTAACTTTAATAGTAAAAATACCCAAAGAAAATATTTAAATGCTAACAAAGACTCCAAATAAGAAAAAAAAAACTGAATAATGACCCAAACAAATATTAAAGATTCAACGCAAGACTTAAAAAAAAAAAAAAAAAATCTGAACTGAATAATTTAAACTAAAATAAAATTCCAACCACAACTTTTTATTAAACAAATAAACTAAAGAAAGTGAGTAGAAGAGAGAGAAAGATTCAATTTAAAAACTAATTAAAAATATTTAAATAACAAGAAAATTAAATTAATTTTTTTTATAATAAAAATAGATCCAACAATTGTTTAAGATTCAAATAAAAAATAAGGAGAGAGAGAGAGAGAGAGAGAGAGAGAGAGAGAGAGAGAGAGAGAGAGAGAGAGAGAGAGAGAGCTTAGCCATGAGGAGGGAGCTCTCCTTGCTGCCCATGGCCTCCGAAGGCCTCCCCAAAACATAAAACAAAACCTAACTACCAAACCTCCTCCCTAAAAGAAAGTCTAGCCCTTTATTTATACTAAAACCTAAAGCCTAGCCCCGCCTTTTTGACCCTCCAATTTGACACACACACACACACACACACACACACACACACACACACACACACACACACACACACACACACACACATATATATATATATATATATATTTATTCGTATATTCGGCTGCCCCAAGGAGCTCCAGCGCATGGCTTTTGCATGGGCTTCAAGCCCATTCACGTGGTCACATCAAAGTAGGCCTTCATTCATTTTTTTTTCTTTTATTAACACATGGCCGGTTCTGCACTTCAAGCCTAATTTTGACCTAGTAAATGTCCATATCTGTTCAAGCTTGAAACACGAAAGTTTTAGAAATCTTTCTTAACTTTTCCCAAAATTTTGAATCATCTCGATCGGAGCTTGGATGAGAAAGTTACACCCAGATTACGAAGTAATATTGAAATAGTCGATAAAACAACATACGGTAACTTCACGTTCATTTTCGACCTTGATGTAGCCAGTATTTCTCAAAATGTAAAACATAAAAATTTTAGAGTGTTTTCTTATCTTTCTATAGCATCCTAAATCATCTGAATCAAAGGTCAGATAAGAGAGTCACGCATAGATTACGGAGTACCATAAGTTTTTAGCTTCCAATAGTGACCCTCTAATAAAAAAATACTAAAAGTTCATAAATTACTCAATAAAAACCAAATATTATAAATAGGACACAATGTTAAAATATTGAGAGTAATTAGGCATGTAATAAAAAATATAATTCATAATGAACGAATTAAAGCACCTAATTACGTAATTTAAGTGCATAATCAAAAGCTATGGTGAAGCGTACGTAAGAATTTGATTAACAGAAACAAGAGCAAGAAAACTGGAGCAGAGATGAACATGTTATGTAGGTGGAGTTAGAAGCTTAGGGCAACGATGATGATCTTGGTCCTTTGGTTGCAGGGAGTTCTAACTCAGGAAACCAGCAAGTCGACAATATTCTTATACGGAGATCCAAACGCACTATTAGACCACCCCCAAGGTATGAATTTGAAGAGTTAGTAACTTATGCTTTCATTACTAGTTGCAATGATCTAACTACTTTTCAAGAGGTAGTGCACGGTTAGGAGAAAAATAGGTGGATGGGTGCTGTGATTGAGGAAATGGAATCGCTGCATAAGAATCAAGCTTGGGAGTTGGTGGAGCTTCCAAATGAGAAGAGGGTGATAGGTTGCAAGTGGTATATAATAAAAAGGAAGCAATTTTAGAAAAGGAAGGAGAAAAATTCAAGGCACGGTTGAAAAGGGTACTCACAGAAAAAGGGAATAGATTATGATGAAATCTTTTCACCTGTGGTTCGACACACTTCCTTCAGGGTAGTGTTGGGGTTAGTAGCTCATTATGATTTGCATTTGGAATAAATGGATGTGAAGACGACATTTCTTCATGGTGACCTGGAGGAACATATTTACATGGTATAGCCGGAGGGATTCAGTGAACTAGGGAAAGAACACTTAGTTTGCAAGTTGAAAAAATGTCTTTACGGGCTGAAGCGGTCTCGAAGACAATGGTACCAAAGATTTGATTCCTATGTGATCAAGATTGGGTACAGAAGATGTGAGTATGACTGCTACGTGTACGTGAATAAGCATGATGATGGTTCTCTTATTTTCTAATTGCTATATGTCGATGACATGTTAATAGCTGCAAAATATTTAACTGAGACCAATCATTTAAAGGAACTGTTGCATAAAGAGTTTGACATGAAAGATCTTAGTCCATCCAAGAAGATACTTGGGATGGAAATTCGTCGGGATAGAATTGCAGGGAGGTTGTGGCTATCTTAGGGCGATTATGTGTAGAAGGTGTTGGAAAGGTTCAGCATGACTAATGCTAAACCGATATATACACCTCTAGCAAGTCATTTTAAATTGTCTACTACTGAATGCCCAAGTACGTGTGATGATATCCAGGACGTATCAAAGGTCCTCTATGCTAGTGACATTTGGAGTTTAATGTATGTCATGGTATGTACAAGACTAGACTTAGCAAATGCAGTGAGTGTGATGAGATAGCACTAGAGAGTCGTCAAATGGATTTTTAGATACTTACGGGGTACTTCTACTTATGACATCATATTCAGTAAGCAATAGGATAGTCCATTTGTTGTGGGGTTTGTTGATTATGATTATGTAGGAGATATGGATGACAGAAGGTCAACATCGGGTTATGTATTTACCTTTGTGGGAGGACCTATATGTTGGAGGTCCATGGTACAATCCTTCGTAGCATTGTCTATAATTGACTTTGAATACATAACAGTTGCTGAAGCTGCAAAAAAAGCCTTATGGCTTACCTGGTTGGTCGAAGAGCTGAGTATACAACAAGGTGGAGTTGTGCTGCATTGAGAGATTTAAAGTGTCATTTACTTGGCGAAAAATCAAGTGTGCTATGCTAGAACCAAGCATATTGATGTGAGGTTCCATAGGGTCCGAGAATTGATTACTTCAGGTGAACTTATATTGGAGAAGGTCCACACATCTGAAAACGTTGTGAACATTTTGAATAAACTGGTTACTACTGTAAAGTTCAAGCATTGCTTGAACTTGCTTCATGTCTCCAAGTGCTAGAAGGAAGACAAACCCAACTTAACATTCAAAGGTCAAGGTGGAGCATCGGGCTATGTTTTCGGGTTCTCCTAAGGGGTAGAAATTCGCCAAGGCGGAGATTGTTGTGTTTGGTGGATCATTTCTTGAAATGGTTAACATACATAATGTAATGACCCCAAAAATTGTATGTATGGAAATGTAAAAAAATAAATAATAATAATAATAATTAAAATTTTTTTAATTAAAGTTAAAATTAAAAATTAAATTTTAATTTTTTAATTTTAAACAATAATTATTATTAATTAAATAATACAATATAATAATATTATATATATATATATATATATATATATATATATATATATATATATAAGTAACTTCCCGAGGAAGGTTACTTCCGCAGGAATTGAAACGGATAATGTTGTTTTTTTTCCTTTCTTTTCTCTTTTGCTACTTCTCACTTTCTCGTCTCCTCTCTCCCACTCTCTTCAATTTCTTTTCCAATATATGACCAATCGAATAACAAAAAAAATACTTTTGGGATCCTATCTCCGCCACCGACATTTTTACTGGAGTGGATTTGTCATAGGAGCGGCGTAGACATATCTCCTGAGATAAGGCCAATTCTCATACTTACCTCGATTTTTCTTAAATTTTAAGTCCAATTAACGAACGGAAATTGTGAGGAGATTTGTGAGGAGATTCTCTACAATCTAACTAGAGCGGATTTTTGAGTTGGAGCTCCGGGGCACAAATCCTAAATCGGGGGTAAGTTTAACAATTTAGACTTTTATAGGTTAGTTAGGGTATTCATAACCTAGATGAATTTTAGGGAAAGTTACTCTGAGAATTGTGATGAATAATGTGATGAAGTTTAAATTTCAGGGTTTCAGGGGGTTTGAACGCCGTGGGGCGTAGGTTGAGATTTTATTGGGCTTTTCAAGAATCAGATAAGGGGATTAAATTAAGTCAGAAATTTTATTTAATTTGACCCGATTAAATTAATATATTTATTTATTTATTTAAGAGTTTGAAGGTTATTTCAAAAATCAATTGTTCTAAATGAATTTTACAAACCTAGGATATATGTGTCGCGACGTCCCAGAGCGCTCGTGCCCCGGGGTGGTAAAATAAAAAATATTTTTAATATTTAAAAAAAAAAGAAATATCGGAGTCATCACTAACCTTTTAGTGTGGTTAGAATATATGATTACTACCCAATTAAGGGTAGATTCGGTCTACGTTATTAAAACTGGGGTCGGGAGTTCAGTTACGTGAGGGGAAGGTACGAGCACCCCCTACGCGCCCGTTCTTACGAACGGTACCTAATTAATTTGAAATTATCCCTAAGTTAATTTAAAAAGTCTTTAAAATTACTTCTATAGTGAATTTACCAATACATATGTAAAATGAATGAATAAATAAATAAATAAATAAATAAATAATACAAAAATATACGTAATAAGTAAATATTTACATATTCCCTCAGAACTAAAGGTACGTGAAGTCCGAAAGCCCATACCCTTGCATTAAAATTATAGGGATAAAAATCAAGAAAATACTTAGGAAAGTACACTCCCAAATTTTGGAAACCTTACAGGATTTTTTTTTTTTATAGGAAAATACTAATATGAGAGTTTTTAATATATGATAATAGGGTAATAAGCAACACATACCTACTAAATATTATGAATGTCAAAATAAGTAACAAGATACCATAATACTATATATATTAATATACTAAGGATACTATAAAAAGTAATACCTCATATATTAAAAGACTAAAAATACTCTAATAGGTAATATTAGATGTCCTAAAAATACCATATTAAATAGTTCCCTATATATTAAAATTCTAAAAATACCCTAATAGATAATATTAAATATCCTAAAGATACCATATTAAGCAGTACCCTATATATTAAAATTCTAAAAATACCCTAATAAGTGATACTAAATGTAAACATAGTAATAATACCATATATATACCTAAAATACTATAATGAGTTACGTATACTAAAATATCAATAAATAAATAAATATATATATATAAAACAATACCATAATAACTACTATCATGTGAGCATACCAAATATATAACGTAATACATAATACTAAGAATACCATAATAATATCATATATATACTAAAATACTAAAACACAAACAAATATCATAGTAATATAATAACATATTGATAACGAGGACCCAAACACAATGACAAACTGGAACCCTACATAGATATACAAAATTTGAATATTGCGCATTAAAAATACGACAACAAAAAATTATTATATCTAAATACTAAACAATGGAAATCTTACCTCCATAATAAAAATAAAAATCTTACAATAATGAAAACAAATAAATTAGTATTTATAAATATGGAAATTAATTATTAAAAATCCTGAAACAATAAATATAAGTAAATGTTAATACCAAACAAATACCAAAAGAAATTTAAACTTTAAAACAAAAAAAAAAATGTGTGTGTATGTGTATTCAAACCTAGGAGACTCACCGTGGGTCACCGATGGGAAGGTAGCGGCGTGGAACTCCTCTTCTGCTGGTGCGGCTGTGGAGGATGGCTGGTGCGTGGCCGTGAACAGCGTCGGCGAGTGGGAGTGTTGCACTGCTGGAAGGTTTCATTGCCGGGAGAGTTGCACGGCTGGTGTGGTTGCCGGACTTCGGGTGGTCGCAGAGAGAGAGAGCAGAGGGTCTTCGGCTGTGCAATCGGCTGCTGTGGTGCTCTCAGGGGGCAAGCAGCAAGAGGTGGTGCTCAGCTGCAGCAGTGATGACCGAGGGGAGGCTTGCCGGAGCAAGGATGATGGCTGTTCGGGGCTCGGCTGCAGTCTGCTGGTCTGTCGTGGAGGAATGGCCGCTCGGTGGTGCTCGGCTGGAATGGTGAGGCCTTGAGGGAACGGAACAAAAGAAGAAGATAGAGTTGTAGGGAGAGTGGGTATGTTCTGGGATTACAGAGAGAGAGGTTGGGGGACTTACAGGGATGTGGACGGAGGGAGGGCGAGATTGAGGGAGCAGAGAATCGGAGAATGAGGCAGTGAGGTTTTTTGTTTTTATCTGCAGCGCCCCCCCCCCCCCCCCCTGGTTGCCCTGCGAGAATGAGCCTATAAATAGGCTCTTCCGCCAAAGCCCTAAAAGACTTACTAATAATAATAATAATAATAATAATAATAATAAATACTAAAAAAAAAAAATAATAATAGTAATAATAATAAATAATAATAATAATAATAATGATAAAAAATAGTGATAATAATAATAATAATAGATATATCCAAAATAATAATAGTAAAGTAATAATAATAATACTACTAGTAATAAATAATAGTAAATAATAATAAAAATTATAAGAAAGTAATAATAAAATAAAGATAATAAAAATACTAATAATAATAAAAAAAATAAAAAAAAATAATAATCATAACAATAATAATAATAATAATAATAATAATAATAACAGTAAATATAGTAATAATGCTATTAATAATAATAATAATAATAATAGTAAAAATAATAATGATAAAAAAGTAATAATAATAATAATAATAATAATAATAATAATAATAATAATAATAATAATAATATTGGGCTTGGGTAAAAATGGGTTGTCTAGAATAATAATAATAATAATGATAATATTGCGCTTGGGTAAAAATGGGGTGTCTACAATATGGTATGGTATTTTGAAGAGAAACGAACGGTGGAAAGTTTGGTTATTTATATGGTTATGTTTAAATGTTAAAATAGTGTGGTCAATGATTATTTGGTAGGATTTATTATTTAATTGGATTTGGGATTTTTTGCGAAATACTGAAACTGTTTGTGAAATACTGGCATTGTTGCAAAAAATACTGGAATTATTTGTGAAAAATGCAGGAATTTGGTCTGACGGCTGAAGGGCCGAGTTTTAATTGACGGCTATATGCACGGTTGTATTTTGTGGCCGGGTGTCAAGTTTTTGGAATAATAAGAAATATATGTGAAATGATATTTTAAATGGTATTTTCTATTATCTAAATTGTATGATACGCTTTAGGAACCCTGGGGACCAGTGTATTATGAGTACGGTACCATTGCTAGTGATTTATTATGTGTCCGTGTGTGCTCACACCTGTGTTGAGAGGTGTCGGGTGGTCTTATCCAATTTGCCTACGTGAGGAGAATGTACCTCCCTGGGTGAGGGCAATCGGACCAGCAGTTGGAGCTGCATATACCTGTGGAGTATGTTAGCAGAGAGTACATATGACTATTGTCTAGGTGCATCCCCCAAGACATTAGTCCAGCCTTTGGGTCGCACGACTCGAGCCATGGGGAAGTAAATGACGTGTTTGTTATAGGGAGTGTCTTATATGCATATCTTTTAATTTATGTGAATACGGTTAATTAATAAGATAACTTCGAGGGCTTACTAAGAAAGGTGAGTGCCTTGGTAGCGGTAATGGTACTAGAGCAGAGGGAAGCTACTTGTATGGGTGGGTAATCTTCCCTATCCTTGGCTAATTGTGTGTATGAGTGTAAAATAAGAATGATTTCATAAATGTGTTTATCTACTTAGTGAACTTGTTATTTTCTGTATACTAAATGCATGCTAACCACACACTGACATTAACTTAGTCTTTCCCTTACTGAGTTGTGCCTCACCCTTACTTTACAAACTATCTTTTCTGGAAATTATGGGAAACGTTCTTAGCAGGCTAGAGGAGCTGAGACGCTAGTATAGTTTTTTGTATGTGGTGAGTGTAGTTTGAATTGGTTTTTGTATAAGTATAGTACATTGGTTTGTAATGAAGATTTTGGAACCTTTTTGGTATATAAAGGTAGTATAGAACTCTGGTAATGGATTTTTTGGAGATTGTATCTTTTGTTTCCACTGCATTTTATATGACGAGTTTGATATCAGGTACACGAAAGTCACTAAAGTAGCACCTCGAACCCCACGTGGCAGGTCTGGGCATTACAGGTGATATCAGAGCCTAGGTTTGATAGGTTCTGCAGACTTTGACAGTTGATAATTACCAGAGTATAGGTTGAGATAGGATAAGGATAAGAATGAGTAGGTTAGGTTGAGTTTTGGTTTAGAAGCTTGGAGGCGGAGATCCTTGATGGTTTTTCGTGCTTTTCCTAGAATGAAGATTTCAGAAAAATCATGGTAAATCCATCGATGGTTTCATTTTTGGGTTGAGGGACTGGAGCTCAGAAATTGAAGTTGGAACATTAGGGCGGTCAAGTATATGTGTGGAGTCAGTGTTATGTTGGAGACTGGTGTCTTGTCGAATTTGTGACAAAACTAGAGGAATGAATCTTTAAACTGAGAATTCATACGTATTAGTAATCTCTTAATTTCATACTTGTTTCAATTATGATAAATAAGGAATTTCTAAGTGGGTTTCTATCCTATCTTCGGGATGGATTCTAGGGAAAATGACATTGTAGCTGGAGGGGATAATCACGTGGATACTTCTAGTGAGGATGATGTCGATGCTTCGACAGTGCTGCGAAGTAAAGCGCGGCAGGCTAGGAAGGAAAACCGGAGGGACTTTAGAGAGCAGGATCAACCACCAGTTCGTCGGGGCTGCACTTTTCAGAAGTTTTCCCAGACGAATCCACCGGTTTTTGTAGACGGAGTGAACCCATTCGTAACTGAAGATTGGGTTTTGTTGACCTTTCAATTGGTTTTGGTGATAACAAACAAAGGATAATTTAACTTGAAAAGGTTGAGTTTTTGATGTTTCAAGAAATATGGATCAAGTGTGGCTCAAAGCATGCTTAAATTTAGCTCAAGTATGGTTTAAGAGAAGAATAAGTACAAGTCAAGTATGAAGATAACTTCTCAATGTTCCAAAGAGGGTATAACATATTTGAAGCTCAAGCAAATTGTTCAAAGAATCTCAAGAGCAAAGAAAACTCAAGCATGAAGGCTTAGGAAATATATTTGTAAGTATTTCAAAAGGAAAAATATCTTTGAAATATATTTTGAAGCTTTTTCTAAGAGATTATCAAGGTTTAAAGACCTATTTAAATATATTGAATTGAGTTTTTATAAAATCATGGGAGAGCAAAACAGTGTTAAAGAAGAAAATTTTTAAAACAAGTTTTTGGGAGTTCAGATGACTGAAGTGACAACTTCAGATGACTGAACCTTAAGTTCAAACATCTGAAGAATTACTTCAGACGTCTGAAGATTAAGTACAGACGTTTGAAGAATTTCCAGAATAGGTAGAGAGTTGCAGCAGCAAGTTCAGACGTCTAAACTTGTGACTTCAGATGACTGAACCTGCGACATCAGATGATTGAACCCTGATTTCAGACGTCTGTCCCTATATCCAGTTCTATTTTTTAAGGGTTTAAGAGACTTTAGACGTCTGATCTTGACACTTCAGACGTCTGAACACTGTTCAACGGGTAAAAATTTTAAAACTCTTATTTTAATTGTAGCTGTTTGAAACCCAAATTTTCTAATATCTTGGGAAATTTTTTAAGGAAACTCTTGCAACAAGGAAACCTACTTAGAAGCCTATAAATACATGGTTCTTGTGAATAAAAAATTATCCCAAGCATTGAAATTCTCTCAAAGCTCTTTTGCTCTCAAATTACTCTACTCAATCTCTTGCAAAGCTGAAAGTACTGTTGTTCTGATCTTTTGTTCATCAAATCCTGAAGAATTACTGATTTCTCATCTGGAGAAAAGGATTTTGGTGAATTCTTTGAAGCTTCAAAAGTTTATTTCATTGTTGATATTTTATCTTTTGAAGTACATAGTTCTTATCTGTACTAATTTGCTCTGTGAGTGAGCTTCTCTTGTATATCAGGTTTTGATATTTCTCTTATAGATTTTGGACGATTCCAGGCTATTGGAACATTGACCAAACAAGGGTATATTGTTTAGAGAAGGCGGGCTCTAGCCTTGGCCAAAGGAGTGATTGTAAACAGGCGTTGTTCCACTTGGTAACGGAACTGCTATAGTGGAAACCTTTGGTATTTTGCCAAAGGCGAGGACGTAGGCTGTGTTGAGACCGAACCTCGTAAAAATTTTGTGTCTTTTTCTCTATTTTATATACTTTACTTGCTGTGTGATTTCAAAGTGCAGGAAACAAGTTTCAAAGAAAAAGAAATAAGAATTCTTGGTATTACGTTTCAATTTACCGTTTGCGGAAACCCAAAAGGGAGTGCGTTGGTTAATTTGCGAAAATCTTAAATCAAGTGAGGCGTATACTAAAAGTTATTTCAAAGCAGGTTATACATATTCACAGGGAAATCAACAAAAGCAATATCATCCTTGATTGAGTGATTAAATTGTTTTAGTTTTATTGATTATCTTGTCTATTTAGATTACAAGTATTCTAAGGAGTGTTTATAAATTATCTGTTGTATTTTTATACAGTATCTAAAGAAAAGGATTAGAAAAACATATTAAAATATAAAAAGTTTCCAATTCACCCCCCCTCTTGGGAAGCTATTCCTAATTTTAGGTTTTGAAAATAGAGGAACTGTTGGCTATGCTGAAGTGCACAAAGGAGCAGAAGGTGTGGTTTGCCACCTTTAAAGTGGTAGAGGAAATGAAGCGGTGGTGGAAATTGGTGAAGATGGTTAAGGAACAGCGTCCAGGTCATACATTTATCACCTGGAGCCATTTCAAGGAGGTCTTCTTCGACAGATACTTCCCTACTGCCACTTGAGAGGCGAAGGCTCAGAAGTTCCTGCATCTGACCAGGGACCCATGACTGTACAACAGTATGCCGTCAGGTTCATGGAGTTAACCCATTTTGCTCCTCATGTGGTCCTAGATGAGTCGAGGAAAGCTCAGATGTTCGAGAGAGGTCTGAGGCAGGGAATACGCGCACAGGTGGTGGCGTTGTTGACGCAAAGTTTCTCTAAGCTGGTGGATAAGGCCATGGAAGTTGAGGTCAGTATTAAGGAGAAGGAGAGAGCCGCAAACTAGAAGAAGAGGCCCTTGGCTCAGGGGTTTCAAACCTGCACTAGTCAGGGCTAATGAAGGCGACCTGGTAATTTTTTAGGCCAGCGACAGGATACGAGATCTTAAGCCCGTCAGGGGAGTTTGCAACATCCTATCTGTTTCAGATGCTATCAGAGGCATTAGGGCGAGTGTAGGGGAGGACTAGCTTTCTGCTATCAGTGCGGTGGGGTTGGACATATGGAGTGAAACTGCCACGCAACATTGAACTATCCACCTCCACAGCATCAGTACCGAGAAGGTAATCAGGCACCCCAAGGGGGTCACCAGAAGGGTAGTTGAGATTAGAGGATATCTCGGTAGTGAGGGATTTTCCTAATATATTCCCTGAGGAATTGTCGGGACCACCTCCTAATTGTGAGGTAGAGGTTACTATTGATCTAGTTCCTGGGATAGTGTTTTTGAAAAAGAAAGATGGGTCGATGAGAATGTGCATCGACTACATATTTTCATATTTCCATAAGTTGACCAAAATAGTGGGGACAATTTAATCCTAAAATTAAGATGCCTATAAGAATGTAAGATACTAGTGGGCAACAATTGAACTCTTATGTTTTGGGGAAACTCTTTATTTCCTGGGAAGTGATGTTATTACCATAATCTGGGAACAAACATGAGAATAAGATGTCATGGGCATCACGTTGCCAAGTATTTCGAAGGATCATGTGAACCGAATAACACCTAACAGAATCATCTTTAGTAACTTATTTAGGAAAACAATCATAATGATACTCGAACCTTTAGCAAAGTGCTACCCAGAAGGAAAACCATACATGCTAGGACCTGGAACTTTATCATTTTGCTCTATCTTGTGCGAATCCTACTTGGCAATGGGACACCAATTTAACTCCTTAGGCATTGGCTCAGTTGGGATTTGATCTGTATATAGCTTAATGTGAAATCTTCTGTGGTGATCTGCAGTTGATTGTGGCTTTTGAAGCCATTTTCAGAATCTAACTCCAACTCTGTAATGAAATTCTTCATTCTACCATTAGAAACTCTCTAGCACAAATGAATATCACATTTTCCTTCCTGGTCTATTTCACACAAGATATATGCTGCTAGACAATGTTCAATCACTGATCATAGCTGACTAAATAACTTCATTAGTATTGTATTCTGTACCAAAAACCGAGACATGTGTTCATTGCATATTTGTCTAGTTACTACAGCAAGATCAGGGTTGGCTTGAGTTGGTATACTAGGACTTGGACTTGCCATAATTTCAATCTTTGTTTTTCATTGAGGATATTTTCCAACTATATTTTGATATTCAACGTTTGCCAACATAGGCTAGAAGTGGAATCTTAAAACTGTTGGAAGCAAGGAAAAAAAATTAAAAAAAAAAAAAAAATCTAGAAACCAATTTGGTAGGAAAATGATAATTTACCCTGATTTAAAAATGTAAGCCTGTGTATTAGTGTGGCATTGAAAATGATTTGGGCGATTAGAATTACGGAGAATATTTAGTAGCTCATATAATTTTTACTCAAACAAATCACAAGTTGTGATGATTGTGTGAAGTGCCTTTTATACATTTGATCTCACGGGCTAATGATTACACATTTTGCTCTGAAATGCCCCAGCAGGTATGATCCTTGATGAGTATGAGTCATCATTGTAAGTTCTCTGTTTAAGGTTGAGGCTAATCATTGGTGGTTATTCGGATCATACACCTAGATGATTGTTTTCAAAAGAAAATAGTACTCAGAGATCCAAATGGAGTGAGAGTTTTCTTTCTAACTAACAAACTCTCATATTTGGAATCTTGAGTGCTTGTGAAAAGATAGAATTAGGGCACATGTCTGGGGTTGTAACAAGAATGAAAGAAATGTACAAGTTAACGAATCCCCAAACTTTTATACCCATAGGTGATGAATTTTTAGATAATCTTACCAAATGATTTATTGGGGCTACCTCCAAAAGGAGGTTGAATTTAATATTGATTTGGTGTTAGGAATGGAGCCTATGTCAATTGCTTCATATAGAATGACATTAATTGAACTAAGGCAACCTAGGGTGTAACTGGAAGATTTTCTCGACAAGGAATTTGCTTGATCTAGTACATTATCATAGGTTGCACCTGTTTATTTACTAAGAAACATAATGGGACCTTGGGGTTATGCATTAATCATTGGAAGTTGAATCATGTTATATTAAAAATTAGTATCGACTTCTAGGGATTGGTGGATTATTGATTAATTGGTAAATCCCAAAATTTTTGAAGAATGATTTGCAATTAAATTATCACTAATTAAGATTTGGGAATTTCACATCCCAAAGATAGAATTGAGTGCACAGTAAGATCTCTATAAGTTTCTGGTCTTACCCGATTGGGGTTACCTATGCACCTCGCATTTTCATGGATATAGTGAATAAAGTTATTCAACCATACTTGGATCAATTCATTATAATTTTTATGGATGATTTTGGGGTATTCAAAGACTCAAGAAGAGTATGAACAACATTTGTGATTAATTTTACAAACATTAAGAGAGCATTAGTTATATACTAAACGGGGAATGTGGGTTCTAGACAATGAATATAAAATTTTTGGGTTGTGTCATAAACAAAAGATAATTATCTATTGATTCTTCTAAGATTATATCGGTGTTAGATCTTGGAAGATTGGAGATAAAAATTTAAGTTGTTGAGTGTTAGTGTTGAAGCAAGGTGTATTAGGATAGGATGTATAATCCATCGATTTATGTTGTTATTAGTTCTAATAGACTTGTTTAAAAGGTTAACTCAAAACTTGTTAGGTTAATGATGAATTTCACTTGAAGTTGTATTCAATAAATTTCGAGGACGAAATTTTTGTAAGGAGGGGAGAATGTAATGACCCCAAAAATTGTATGCATGGAAATGTAAAAATAAAAATAAATAATTAAAAAAATTAATTAAAATTAAAAATAAAAATTAAAAAAATAATTAAAATTAAAAATAAAAATTAAATTAATTAATTTTTTAATTTTAAACAATAATTATTAATTAAATAATATAATATTATATATATATATATATATAAAAGTAACTTCCTCAGGAATTGAAACAAATAACGTTGGTTTTTTTTTTTTCTTTCTTTTCCCCTTCTTTGCTTCTCACCTCCTCATCTCCTGTAACGCCCCGAACCCTTAAACCCAGGTCCAGCGCGTTATACCTAATAATCCATAATTAACATAACATACGCAGTGGAAAACATAATTATAATCTCCATATAACATAATACCAAAGTTTACTAATTCTAACTATAATCTATAATAAATCATCCAACACCTGCATTTCCATAATTACATATATCTCCAAAATATTTCAGTATGTTCACAACTTTCTTTTCTCCACAGACTTAAAATATAAGGACGTAAAACATAAATTTTGTACATCTCAAAATTAACATAATAATATATCCTTTACTTTTTATATTCCCCAATAACGCTATAAAAACCTCGAGCTCTCAAAGCTCGATCTCGAGGAAATCTTGAAAAAAAAGATACATTCATATTCGGGTGAGACACATCTCAGTAAGGGAAGAAACAATATATTAAAACAGTGTGTGGCCAACATGAGTTTATATATAACATAATATTTAACATTTGAAAATCCTTAACATAGTTTCCGAAATCATTCCCTAATCCTAATCAAACACATGCAAATGTTTAACCCACGAGATTATCCAAGGATAGGGGTGATTACCCGCCCATACAAGTAGCACCCCTCTGCTCTGATACATTTGGCAACCCAAAGGTCACAACTAAAGCATATCAGGGCACTCACCTTACTCAGTATGCCCTCAAGTGATAAATTAATCTCGTACTCACACAGTTCATACAAAAGTTTACCAGCAAAGGCCCTAAGGATAGGGAAATCTACTCGCCCATACAAGTAGGTTCCCTCTGCCCTAATACGTTATGCGGCTACTGCCACATTTGTAACTACTAGTGCACTCGTCTTACTTAGCAAGCCCTCAGGTGAAAGGTACGCCTCACCCAATCGTAACATGTTCTACGTACATACATACTTCTAATATCATATTACATCATTCTTTTATATCATTATTCAATCATACACATCTGTTCATATTCAAGGCTTAACATTGCATTACATTTCACTTTAAGTGACTCTTTCCCATTTTACATTGTTCACATTTCACATTTCATTTCCATTCCATTCATTTCCCTTTTCATTTCATTTTCATTTCATACTCATTTTTATTTTAATTCATAAATACTCGGCATCTTTCCAGCCGTGGTTGGTTAGCTTCGGCATCCTTTCAGCCGTGGTTGGCATCTTTTCAGCCGTGATTGGTTAGTTTCGGCATCCTTTCAGCCATGGTCGGCATATTTTCAGCCGTGATTGGTTAGCTTCGGCATCCTTTCAGCCGTGGTCGGCATCTTTTCAGCCGTGATTGGTTAGCTTCGTCATCCTTTCAGCCGTGGTCGGCATCTTTTCAGCCGTGGTTTGTTATCTTCGACATCCTTTCAGCTGTGGTCGGCATCTTTTCAGCCGTGATTGGTTCCATAATTGCATTAACACTCACATGTAGCATAATTCATATATCATTTTCATACTCAGTTCATTTTCTGGATATCTTGCATCTCGTATATATAACATAATTACACACAAAATTCTATTTTTCTTATGCCACACAATTTAATAGTAAAATTCATACACTGCCTGTAAAATAAGCTAACCAATATTTAATGTTTATATATTAAAAATACCTTTCATATCTTACATAAATATTTTGAAAATATTTTTCCATTTTCATTAGTTCATTTTCACACATACATATCTAATAAATAGTCCTAAACTGAAAAAAAATATAATTTAAACAGTTGGCATTTTACCTATACTGAAACACATACACGTACATATAACACAATTTATTTTTCCATTAAATTCATAAAAATTCTGATTTAATATATATTTTTCTCTTTACCTGGTTTCTTGAACTACGCCAATAGGGACTCCGAAAAATACTTGCGGCGCTCATCCGGACCCTAAAATTAAGTTCCTAGTTTCAATAAATTATTTCTGAATAAAATAATAATTTAATACTTCCTAGGACCATAATTCCTAAATAAATAAAAATACCCTTAAATTTAGCCAAATTTCCAAATCCCACTCTCGCTTTGGAATAGGGCTTAGAAAACCCCAATTGAAAAATTACCTACGTCAAAATGACGATGACGACGACTAGGACCTTGTGGTGGTGTCCGTTCGTCGATTTAACCACATATTAACAGCAAAATTGAGAAAATGGGGAAAAATTACCTTTCCCCAGGAGCAGTGCCTAAGCCATTCCCATGAAAAATCTGCTCCAATAGAAATGTCGACAGCGGAATCAGGATTCCAACGACACCTTCCGTTTTTCGATCCGCTACAAACTCGCCAAGTAATTGAGAAAAGAAGAGAGATGAAGACGAACACAGGAAAAAATTTTTCGAGGGGGGGGGCGGGGGCGTGCAGCTCCAGCTTCTGTTCTTCTTCTTCCTTCTTCTTTCTTCTTCTTCTCTTCTTATCTCATTCTTTTACTTTACTTTATATATATATATATATATATATATATATATATATATTACTTTAACATATACTTATCTTTTATATATATATATATATTACATATTACTTTAACTTATATATACATATTAACTTACTTATATATATATATATATATATATATATATATATCTTATTTTAATTATTATTATTTTTAAATCCAATACAATAATATTTAATTTGACAACTAGTTATTTAATTATTTAATTTAACTTAATTTAATTTAATTTCTTTAATTTTTAATTTTTTTTCTTTTTCCCACGCTATTCCTTTTATTTATTTATTTGTTATTTTATTTATTTATTTTTTCAATCATTTTAAATTTCCAGGTCTTTACATCTCCTCTCTCACATTCTCCTCAATTTCTTCTCCAATACATAACTGATCGAATAACAGAAAATACCACTAGGATCCTATCTCCGCCACCGACATTTCTACTGGAGCATATTTGTCATATGAGCGGCGTAAACATATCTCCTGGAATAAAGCCAATTCGCATACTTACATCAATTTTTCTTAAATCTTAAACCCAATTAATGAATGAAAATTGTCAGGAGATTTGTGGGGAGATTCTCTGCAATCTAACTAGAGCGGGTTTTCAAGTTGGAGTTCTGGGGCACCAATTCTAAATCAGGGGTAAGTTTAACAATTTAGGATTTTATAGATTAGTTAGGGTATTTAGAACCTAGGGAAATTTTAGGGAAAGTTACTCTGAGAATTGTGATGAATATTGTGATGAAGTTTAAATTTCAGGGTTTCAGGGGCTTTGAACGCCGTGGGGCGTAGGTCAAGGTTTTATCGGACTTTTTAGGAATCAGGTAAAAGGATTAAGTTAAGTCAGGAGTTTTATTTAATTTGAACCAATTAAATTAATATATTTATTTATTTATTTAAGAATTTGAAGGTTATTTCGAAACCATCCGTTTGAAATGGATTTTACAAACCTAGGATATATGGTATGGTATTTTGAAGAGAATCAAATGGTGGAAAGTTTGATTGTTTATATGATTATGTTTAAATGTTAAAATCATGTGGCCGATGATTATTTGGTAGGATTTATTGTTTAACTGGATTTGAGATTATTTGCAAAATATTGGAATTGTTTGTGAAATACTGGCATTGTTGCGAAAAATACTCGAATTATTTAGTGGGCCGAGTTTTAGTTGACAGCTATACGCTGGATTATATTTTGTGGCTAGGGGACAGGTGTTTGGAATAACAAGAAATATATATGAAATGATGTTTTAAATGGTATTTTCTATTATCTAAATTGCATGATATGCTTTAGGAACCCTAGGGACCAGTGTATTGTAAGCACGGTACCATTGCTAGTGATTTGTTATGTGGCTGTGTGTGCCCACACCTGTGCTAAGAAGTGTAGGGTGGCCTTGTAATAACCTAGAAGATTTACATAGGGTCTCGTCGACGAACACAGGGAGTTCATCGATGAGCGCATAAGGAGGCCTCGTCGACGAAGCCACGCCTCGTCGACGAGAAGATACCGAGAAGGGTTTTCAGGCAGTTTGAAATTCATCGACGAGGAAGTAAGGTTCATCGACGAAATTCTTAAGAACTCGTCGATGAGATGACGTGTCTCATCGACGAGTCCGAGCTATAAATAGTGAAAACCCAGGTTAATTTGCAGAATTTGGCATAAATCTTCCTCTCTCTCTCTCTCTCTCTCTCTCTCTCTCTCAAACGAACCCCTCTCCTTCTCTCTTCAATTTGGACCTCGTTTCTCACCAGATCGATGATCTGAAGCCACCACGACGCTTCTGAAGAAGTTCTCTGCAAGTCTGCCAAAGCAGATCATTGGTGGAAGTGGTTTGAAATTCATCTCAAATTCAGGGTAAGATGTTTTATTTAGAATATGCTTTCCTTGCAGTTATAGGAAATGTTGTATGCAGGAAAATACTGATGTTTTGTTCTGGGGGATGTCGTTTTCAGGGTGTTGAGTGGAGAACCCTGTGGGTATAGGGCCAGAGTTCAGTGAGGGCTTTTCAGAAACTAGGTAAGGGAAATATGTTATGTTAGGAGATTTGATTATGTTAACAAAAATTTTGCAGTTACATGTATACTAATTATTATGTAGTTTTTACAGAATATGAGATTATGAAGTTTGTGTGGCCTGAGTAGATATTATTTGATGTAGAATTTTGTACAGTTTTCCCAATATATGATGTTATACAAAACATATAGATATAGCCAGATATTCACAGATATTATACAGATAGTTGCATGTACATATATAGTTTTATTCAGATAGTTTCACAAACGGATACACACACACACACACACACACAATTGTTTATTCATATCAGTATATATAGTATTTACATAATGTTACGTTTTCCTAAATGCCATAACACTCAGAGTATACAGACAGATTACATAGATAGAAAATACAGACTGATTATACAGTTATAGCATCAAGATGCTACAAATATCACAGCATTTACAGTATATATTAATAGTGTTATGGTTATTTCGGAAACAAATGAAAATAGTAAAAAGAGTATATATCTATAGTATCAGATCCCTGTGGAAAGATTACAGACAGATACAGTTTATAGACCATGGTACTGTTGTTATATACAAAATAGATTGCAGCCATACATCTTAGATAGTGTGTGGGTACCGTCAAAATGTGCTTAAAGAGGATGTAGCTCCCCAATTCACTGGGTTTAGGGGGCCAGTTTGACGAGATAGCAACCAGTACCGAGCTTAGGAGTGGATGTAGTTTGGCTGGGTTGAGGTAATGTAGAGTATAGTGACTTACCTGGAGGGCCGACCAGAGTAAGTCCCACCTACGGGCCGAACAACCCTGTCATAAGGGGTTAAATCATGACATATAAAGTCCCAAGGAAAGAATACAATTATGTATTTGTATATGTATACAATTTTACAACTTTTGTTGTATATAGTATGATATTAGCAGCATGAATGATAGAAAGTTCAGATGATACAAATATTTAAAGCTACTATACATGTGATATTTGTGTATTGTAGTTATACGACTCGGCCGCCACACACTAGTAATAGCATATTTCTACTTACTAAGCGTCGTCTCACCCTATTACTTTAACATTTTTTTTTCAGGTGAGCCAGCTAGGCAAGCAGATCAGGCTTGCGGATAGGAAGTTTACTTGGTTACCTTGGTTGTAGGGTGAGTTTGTGACAGAGTTTTGTATTTTTGGGGTAGGTGATACTAAAGGGAGTTATTTTATATGGCTATGGTCTGAATATACTGAGTTATGGTATTGTATAGTATAAATGGTTGTATGACTTATGTATCCGTTGCATAAGAATGGTTATATATATATATATATATATATATATATATATATATATATAATGGTGTAAATTTTGAGGACATTACATTTTGGTATTAGAGCCTAGGTTGCTAGGTTCTGTAGACTCTAGAGTGTACCAGAATATAGGAAAAAGAATTTAAGGTTCTGTGATCTGGATACAGGATTTCATGGTAGTTTTTGTGTTTTTCATAAGGTGATGATTTCAGGAAAGTCATAGTAAACTATCAACGAGTTGTGTGTTTGAGTTGCAGGATTAAATTTTGGGATTAGTATCAAGAGGGATGGTTAATAGAATATGTGAAGTTTTAGTTAAATGGAATAAGTTTGGTTTGTATGGGAAATGGGATTCTAAAACGGTGTTCTACATATTTGTAGGATGGACCCAGGAGGCTGTAGCGCTCACACTAGTGGTGATGATGGAGTGCGTCCTTCTGGCGTAGGGGGTGGAGGTTCATATGCTGTGCTACGTAGCGTGGCTTAGCAAGTTATGGCTGAGATAGCGCGGAGCTCTAGAGAGCAGGGAGGTCCATCTCCAGTTCAGGGATGTACCATATATAGATAAATTTATGAAGATGAATCCGCCAGCCTTTTTTAGAGCGGCTGACCCTGCAGTTGCTGAGAACTAGGTGTAGGAGGTAGAGAAGATTCTGACAGTACTTCATTGCACTGATGAGCAGAGGGTCTTATATGCTACATATAGACTGGGGGGGGGAGGCTGAGAGGTGGTGGACAACTACTAGGCTATTGGAGGAGCAAAGGGCTATACCAGTGCCGATGACCTAGGCTCGATTCAGAGAGGTGTTCTTCGATAGGTACTATCCTGTCTCAGTCAGAGAGGCTCGAGTACAAGAGTTTCTGAGTCTGTCTCAGGGGTCGATGATAGTCCAGAAGTACGCGGTAAGATTTATCGAGCTCTCGCGTTTCTACCTATATATTGTTCCCGATGAAGTAAAGAAGGCTAGAATGTTCGAGAGAAACTTGAGGCGAGATATTTATAGGTAGGTGGTGGTATTGAGGATCCAGGATTTTGCAGAGTTGGTTGACAGAGCCATTATAGCATAGGAGAGTCTACCCAGGGTGACTGAGACATAGAGTTAGAAGAAGAGGATTGTGCCCTCGAGTTTTCAGGTGGGTCCCAATCGAGGCCCTTGGAGAGGAGATAGATCTGGAGGAGGCTAGAGATAGATGGTAGAGCACGGTAGATTTCAGGGTAGACAACTTCCTGCCATTTGTCCTACATGCGGATGAAGACATCCTGGTGAGTGCCGATTAGGGGAGAATGTTTGTTATCACTATGGAAGGCCTGACCATATGGCTCGATCTTGTCAGGTGCCACCAGGTTATGTACCAGCTCTTAGACCATTATAGGGAGGATACCAGGTGCCATGCGGAGGTCAATTGAGAAATACCGCGCCGACGAGAGTTTATGTATTGATGCCTAGAGACGTTGAGACGGCTAGGGATGTGGTCACAGATACCCTTACTGCTTTACCATATAAAATTGTTGTTTTGTTTGATACAGGTGCCACCCACTCTTTTATATTAGCGGGGTATGTCAGAATAACTAGGGTAGAGACACAGCTATTAGATGTAGAATTATTTGTGGGTACGCCGATGGGATCTGTGGTAAAATGCAAGAAGGTGTTTCGAAATTTTCCAGTAAGTATTTAAGAGAGAGTTCTATTAGCCGATCTTGTAGTCCTAGATATGCAGGGGGTTTGATGTGATACTAGGCATGGACTGGCTAGCTATTCATCATGCTAGCATAGATTGCCATCAGAAAGAAGTGATTTTCAAACCTCCGGGCTAACAAGAGTACAAATTCATGGGTTCACGTGTACGTGCCTCACCATAGCTGGTGTCGGCTATTCAGGTGAGGAGATTGTTACAGGATGGTTGCCAGGGATATGTCGCATACATAAAAGAATTGCCAAAAGAAGAATTGAGACAAGCTGACATACCAATAGTGAGGGAATTTCCAGATGTATTTTCAGAAGAATTGTATGGTTTGCCGCCTGACCATGAGATTGAGTTTACTATAGATCTATTGCTGGGATTTGTACCAGTATCTAAAGCACTGTACCGTATGACTCCAGTTAAGTTGAAAGAATTAAAATCAGCTACAAGAATTGCTGGATAAGAGGTTTATCAGGCCCAGTGTGTCGCCCTGGGGAGCGCCAGTTTTGTTCGTGAAAAAGAAAGATGGAAATTATAGGGAGATAAATAAAATAACAATCAAGAATAAATATCCTCTCCCTAGGATTGATGATTTATTTGATTAGCTCCAGGGGACCAAAGTTTACTCTAAAATTGACTTGCGATCAGGTTACCACAAGGTGAAAGTTAAAGTAGAAGATATTTTGAAGACCCCATTTCGAACTAGATATGGGCATTACAAGTTCTTGGTGATGCCATTTGGATTGACTAGTGCACCAGCAGTATTCATGGATTTGATGAATCGGGTGTTCCATCAGTATTTAGACCAGCTTGTTGCTATGTTTGTTGATGATATATTGGTTTACTCGAGGAGTTTTGAGGAGCATGAACATTATTTGAGGCTGGTGTTGCAAATATTGAGGGAAAAGAAACTATATGCAAAATTCAAGAAATGTGAGTTCTGGTTAAGGCAGATTTCTTTTCTTGGCCATGTGATCTCCGAGACAGGTATATCAGTCGATCCACATAAAATAGAGGCAGTGGTGCGTTGGGAAAGTCCAGGCAACATTCAGGAGGTCAGGAGTTTTTTGGGATTAGCAGGCTATTACTGGCGCTTTGTAGATGGCTTCTCTAGGCTATCAAGTCCATTAACACGATTTACGAGGAAAAATGTAAAATTTGATTGGATCGATGATTACGAATAGAGTTTTCAGGAATTAAAGCGGCGATTAGTTTTAGTTCCGGTATTAGCTGTTTCATCAGGGGAGGATGAATTTGTAATATATAGTGATGCATCATTGAAAGGTCTTGGGTGTGTATTGATGCAGCATGGTAGGGTGATTGCGTATGCTTCTAGGCAACTTAAAGAGTATGAGAAAAATTATCATGTCCATGATTTAGAACTAGCTGCAGTGGTGTACGCTTTCAAGATCTAGAGACATTACCTATATGGTGGAAAGTATGAGATTTTCACAGATCATAAGAGCTTGAAATATTTCTTCACCTAGAAAGATTTAAATATGAGGCAAAGAAGGTGGCTAGAGCTTATTAAAGAGTATGACTGCATCATTAGTTACCATCCAAGGAAGGCAAATGTGGTGGCAGATGCTCTGAGTAAGAAGTCAGTGGGACCCGTACTAGCAGCTATGGAGATTCAGCACTCAATTTTGATGGATTTGGAGAGGCTCAACATAAAGTTAATAGAGGAGAGTCCTCAGGCAGTCATTGCCAGTCTAGTGGTTCAGCCTACGCTATACGAGAAGATTAAAGCAGCTCAGGGTGATGATGCAGAGTTGGCAGAGGTAATGGCTAGGGTGCAAGATGATCAGGGCGAAGAATTCAGCATATCAGATGACGGAGCCCTGCGATTCCGTACTAGGCTCTGTGTTTCTGCAGATACCATGATTAGGAGAACTATATTGAAGGAGGCTCACAGATTTCTATACACCGTACATCCAGGTAGCACTAAAATGTATCGAAATTTGCGGGAATACTTCTGGTGGAGTGGAATGAAGAGAGAGATAGCCGAATTTGTACAACAGTGCTTGAGGTGCCAGCAGGTTAAAGTTGAGCACTAGAGACTAGAAGGGTAGTTGCAGCCACTATTTATTCCAGAGTGGAAATGGGATCACGTTTCGATGGACTTTGTTACGGGATTACCACTAGCGCGACAGGGTTGAATGTGATTTGGGTGGTTGTTGATTGTTTGACGAAGACCACTTATTTCATTCCGATTAAAGTCAATTATTCCATGGACAGATTGGCAGAAATACATGTTCAGGAGATAGTTTGCGTCCATGGTGTACTGCTATCCATAGTCTCCGACCGAGATCCTCGGTTTACTTCACGATTTTGGAAGAGTTTTTAAGAATCTATGGGTATACAGTCAGCATTCAACACTGCGTTTCACCCCCAGATAGATGGACAGACCGAGAGGACAATTCAGACACTAGAGGATATGTTTCGTGCTTGTGTGCTTGATTTTGGAGGCAGTTGGATTCAGTTTATGCTGTTAGTCGAATTAGCTTATAATAATAGCTATCAAGCTAGTATCAACATGACACCTTACAAAGCACTGTATGGTAGGACGTGTCGATCTTCTCTTTTTTGGGATGAAGTGAGCGAAAGACAAGTTTTAGGTCCAGAAATAATACAACATGCGTTCGACAAGGTCCGACTAATTAAAGAAAGAATCAGTACAACGCAGAGTCGGCAGAAAAGTTAGGCAAATACTCGCCACCGGAAATTAGAATTTGATGTGGGGGATTGAGTATTCTTGAAGATAGCTCCCCTGAAAGGAATCATGAGATTTGGAAAGAAGAGCAAGTTGAGTCCTAGGTATATTGGTCATTTTGAGATACTAGAGAAAGTAGGGCCAGTTGCCTATAGGTTAGCTTTGCCGCCAGTGTTATTTAAGATACATGATGTAGACACCCTATTTTTGTTCGAGTCAAATATAACAAAGATGTTACTATATTATTATTATTATTATTATTATTGTTAGTATTATTATTATTATTATTATTATTTTACTATTATTATTATTATTATTATTATTATTATTATTATTATTGTTATGATAATTATTATTATTATTATTAGGTTTAGGGTTGGAAGCCTATAAAAAAAGGCTTGCTAACCCACACATACAAGGTGGGGCAGAGACCAAAAAAAAAAAATACAAAAAAACCCTACCCTCTCTTCTCCACACAGCCGGGGGCGCAGATACTCTCCCTCTCGTCTCTAAAGCTCTCGGCCCTCACTCTCTCCCTCTCTTTTTCTCGGCTTTCACCCTCTCCCTCCCTCACTCTCTCGGCACCTTAGGCTCTCCCTCCGTCTCAGTCTCTATCTTCCCACTACCAGCCAACCTCCCCGAACAGAAGCTGCTGCTGCTGTTCCACAGAACTAAGAAGCCCCAGGCCGCTGCTGTTCTGGCTAACCACCAGCCCTCTGCTCCGGCTACCTGCTGTGAGCCACCCCCTGTTCTAGCTCCGGCCGCCGCCATCACTGAAGCCCCCTACTGCAGCTCTCCAGCCACCTCATCTCCGGCCATATAACATCCTCTGCACCACCCCAGCGCCCCCTCACGGCCTCCATCTCTCCCAGCATCCATACTCCCAGCCGTCACCCCTGGTCTCTCCCATCTCTCCCACCATCTTCCACAACGAACACCTCTCTTCCCTATCCCCTGCTCTCTCCTTCTGTTCTTCTCTTCTCTCCCTCAATCTCTCCCTCTGTTTTTCACTCTTTCAGTCTCCTTTCTCATTCTCTCCCCTCCTCCCTCAATCCTTCCCTCTTCCGGTTCTCCTCCTTGCTGCAACCACACCAGCGAGGAGCTCCACCACCAGCTGCTCGTGTTGCTTTTGGAAGACGAACCAGAAGACCTGCTATCTCCCCGGCTGCTATAGCTGCTCAAGGAGCCCAAGAACCTCCCAATCGAGCCCCTGCTTGCGGCCATCCCAGCCGCAGCTACCTGCTGGTTCTGCTGGAACCCGAGACCAGCCACTGCTGGCTACTGCTGCCAAAGTCCTCCATCTGGGCTGCTGCCAAGATCATCCGCAGTGCCAGCACATCTCCTCTTTCTCCATCTTCTGCCGCTTTCCCTAGCCCCTCTCTGCAACTCTCCCACAGCAGCACCCAGAGTAAAATACACCCCAAACACACACGAACAGACACTAAAGCACACACCTTTACACACACTAAGGCACACACAACACACAGACATACATATATTTATTTTATTGTTAGTGTTAATATACATATACATATATATACATATATATATTTTATATTGACCCTATCAGTATTATTATTTGTATATTATTATTAGTAACGTTATTATGTTGTCGTATATTACTATTAGTAATACTATTATTATTGGTATATTATTATTAATACTATTATTATATTGTTCGTATACTATTATTAGTTAAATTATTATTAATTTATTAGTATTACAATTATATGAATTGTGTTAGTATTAATATTATATTTGTACATTATTGGTAGTATTAGTACATTATTTCTGTATTAATTTTAGGAATTCCATATTATTCCCATACTTAATTTTTAGGGTTTCCTCATTTTGATTTTTAGGGTTTCCATGTTATCACGTATTGATTTCCATAGTTCGACTATTTCTATATTATTGCATATCAATATTTTTTGTTTCCATATTATTATACATTGATTTCTTTTTAGGGTTTGATTACCTCCTTATTATTATATTTTACTGTTTGTCATCAGATTGACGTTGTATAGTGCTTGTATTGTCATTAATATTGTGATATTATTCTAATAGTATTATCATTAGTATTTACGTGCTATGATATGTTAATCTTATTACTATTGGGATATTATAATGTGATATTAGTATTCTGCTATTTTCTTTATTTATTTGTCATATTATATTTTTTTGATATTTTGGGGAAACTATAGGAAAATCATAAAAAGAGGAAATTGGAAGAAAATTCTAAAAGTATTTTTGACTTAACTTTCACTATTTTCTTTGATTGTCTTTTTGTTATTTCAAAATTTAGCAAACTATGGGAAAATATAAAAATTCATAAAAATAGAAAAATAAGAAAAATCGAGAAAAATGTTTTGAGACTTGTAAATGATTTTTGACACAATTTGAGTTCTAAAAAAGTTCCAAACTAATATTTTCATACTTAGAAAAACCCTATAAGATTTCCAAAATTGGGAGTGTATTTTATTAAATATTTTCGATTTTTATCCCTTAGATTTTAACTAGGGTATAAGCTTTCGGATTTCACGTACCTTTAGTTCTGAGGGAATATGTATATATATTTATATATTACGTATATTTTTGTATTATTTATTTATTTATTCATTTTGCATGTGTATTGGCAAATTCACTAGAGGAGTAAGTTTTAAGACTTATTAAATTAACTTAAGGATAATTTCAAATTAATTAGGTGCCGTTCGTAAGAACGGGTGCGTAGGGGGTGCTCGTACCTTCCCCTCGCGTAACTGAACTCCCGACCCCAGCTTTGGTAACGTAGACCCATTCTACCCTTAATAGGGTAGTAATTAAGTGTTCTAACCACACTAAAAAGTTAGTGGCGACTCCGATATTCCTATTTTTCTCAAAAATTTAAACCATATTTTTTTTCACCACCCCGCGGCACATGCGCTCCGGGACGTCGTGACACACGACGTATTCCATGTTGTCATGTTGAGGAAATACGTCCCAGACCGATCCCACATCATCAGCTATGTAGAGATAGAACTTAAGGATTTGTTGGCTTATGAAGAAGTACTAGTACAAATCTTGGATCGAAAGACACAGACATTGCGCACAAAAGAAATTCTGTTAGTAATGGTTTTGTGGAAAAATCATGCTATAGAGGAAGCTTCTTTGGAACTCGAGGAGCAGATCAGACAGAGATACCCGCAGTTGTTCCAAGAGGATTAGTGATAGCAGGTAAAGTATAAGTAGCTAGATAAAGTTTCTTTTGTAGGTACATGTATTGAATTAGTTAGTAGGTGGTCTTTTAGTTTATATGCGTAATCTCCCAGAACTTAGATTGTAACCACGGTATTCCTCCGCCATAAGTGAGGGTAAGTAATAAAATAAGTAGACCCTTTACCTTTACGGGATGATAGAGTGCATAGATGGTGTTTAACTCAGATAGTAAATTTCGAGGATGAAATTTTATAAGGAGGGGAGAATGTAATAACCCAGAAGATTTACATAGGGCCTCGTCGACGAACACATGGAGTTCGTCGACGAGCGCATAAGGAGGCCTTGTCGATGAAGCCACACCTCGTCGACAAGAAGATACCGAGAGGGGTTTTTAGGAAGTCTGAAATTCGTTGATGAGGAAGCAAGGTTCATCGACGAAATTCCTTAAGAACTCGTCGACGAGATGACGTATCTCGTCGACGAATCCGGGGTTATAAATAGTGAAAACCCGGGTTAATTTGTAGAATTTGGAGTAAATATTTCTCTCTCCCTCTCCCCCCTAAAACGCACCCCTCTCCTTATCTCTTCGATCCAGGCCTCGTTTCTCATCGGATAAGATCTGAAGCCACCACGATGCTCTTGGGGAAGTTCTCTACAAATCTTCCGGAGCAGATCATCTGTGGAAGTGGTTTGAAATTCATCCCAAATTCAGGATAAGGTCTTTTATTTAGAATATGCTTTCCTTGCAGTTATAGAAAATGTTGTATGTAGGAAAATACTAATATTTTGTTTTAGGGGATGTCATTTTCAGGGTGTTAAGTGGAGAACCCTATGGGTGTAGGGCAAGAGTTTAGTGAGGACTTTTCAGAAACTACGTAAGGGAAATAAGTTATGCTAGGAGATTTGATTATGTTAACAGAAATTTTACAGTTGCATGTATACTAATTATTATGTAGTTTTTACATAATATGAGATTATAAAGTATGTGTGGCCTGAGTAGATATTATTCTATGTAGAATTTTATACAGTTTTCCCAGTATATGATGTTATATAAAACATATAGATATAGCTAGATATTCACAGATATTATACAGACAGATGCATGTACACATACAGTTTTATTCAGATATATATATATATATATATATATATATATATATATACATAGTTGTTTATTCAGATCAGTATATATAGTATTTATAGAATGTTATGTTTTCCTAAATGCCATAACACTCAGAGTATACAGACATATTACACAGATAGAAAATACAGACAGATTATACAGTTATCGCATCAAGATACTACAAATATCATAGTATTTGCAGTACAGATTAATAGTGCTATGGTTATTTCAGAAACATAATGAAAACAGTAAAAAGAGTATATATATATAGTATCAGATCCCTGTGGAAAGATTATAGGCAGATACAGTTTACAGAGCATGGTACCGTTGTTATATACAGAATATGGTGCAACCACATATCTTAGATAGTGTGTGGGTACCGTCAAACTGTGCTCGGAGAGGATGCAGCTCCCCACTTCACTGGGTTTAGGGGGCCAATTTGACGAGGTAGCAGCCAGTCCCGAGCTTAGGAGTGGATGCAGTTTGGTCAGACTGAGGTAGTGTAGAGTATAATGACTTACCCGGAGGGCCGACCAGAGTAAGTCCCGCCTACACGCACAACCCTGTCATGAGGGGTCAAATCATGACATACAGAGTCTCAGAGAAAGAGTACAGTTATGTATATGTATATGTATACAGTTTTACAGCTTTTTTTGTATGTAGTATGATATTAGTAGTATAAATGATAGAAAGTTCAGATGATACAAATATTTTAAGCTACTATACATGTGATATTTGTGTTTTACAGATGTGCCAAATCATGCAGTTTTAAATATTATTATTATTATTATAGTTATACGACTCGGCCGCCACACACTAGTAATAGCATATTTCTACTTACTGAGCATCGTCTCACACCATTATTTTAACATTTTTTTCGAGTGAGCCGGCTAGGCGAGTGGATCAGGCTCGCGCATAGGAAGTTTACTTGGTTACCCTAGTCATAGGGGGAGTTTGTGACAGAGTTTTGTATTTTTGGGGTAGGTGATACTAGAGGGAGTTGTTTTATATGGCTATGGTTTGAATATCTTAAGTTCTGGTATTGTATAGTATAAATGGTTGTATTACTTATGTATCTGTCTCATAAGAATGGTTATATATATATATATGTATATATGTAAAAAAAAAATGGTGTAAATTTTGAGGACGTTACATGCCTTGTCCAATTTGCCTACGTGAGGAGAATGTACCCCCCTAGGTGAGGGCAATTGGACTAGCAATTGGAGCTGTATATACCTGCGGAGTATGTTAACGGAGAGTATAGATAACTATTGTTTGGCTAGATCCCCTAGGACATTAGTCCAGCCTTCAAACTGCACAACCCCTATCATGGGGAAGTAAATGGTGTGTTTGTCACAGGGAGTGTCTTCTATGTATATCTGTTAATTTATGTAAATACGGTTAATTAATAAGATAATTTTGAGGGCTTACTGAGAAAGGCGAGTGCCCTAGTAGCAGTAATGGTACTAGAGCAGAGGGAAGCTACTTGTTTGAGTGGGTAATCTTCCCTATCCTTAGCTAATTGTGTGTGTGAGTGTAAAATAAGAATGATTTCATAAATGTGTTTATCTACTTAGTGAACTGGTTATCTTTTGTACACTAAATGCATGTTGGTCATATACTGACATTAATTTAGTCATTCTCTTACTGAGTTATGCCTCACTTCTATTTTACAAACTATCTTTTCAGGAAATTTCAGGAAACGTTCTTAGCAGGCTAGAGGGGCTGAGAGGCTAGTATAGTTTTTTGTACGTGGTGAGTGTAGTTTGAATTGCTTTTTGTATTAGTATAGTATGTTGGTTTGTAATGAGGATTTTGGAACCTTTTTGGTATACAATGGTAGTATAGAACTCTGGTAATGGATTTTTTGAAGATTGTATCTTTTATTTCCGCTGCATTTTATATGATGAGTTTGGTATTAGGTACATAGACTTCACTAAAGTAGCACCCTAGGCCTCACGTGGCGGGTCGGGGCGTTATAGATAAAGAGGAGAACATAGTTAATATCAATATTTTGGGGAAATCCGTCGATTTTTTTTTGAAACCGTCGACAGTTTTACTGAAATTTTAGAAATATTTGAAATCTTCTTTTGATATTTTATTCCATCGTCGGTTTCAACAAAACCGTTGATGATTTTTTTTTGGGCACCGAGGCTGAATTCAAAATTTGAATTTGACTATTAAATTGGTTGAGTTTTGGGGGAAAAGCTCCGAAGGAAACTTTATTTATACACTTGTCTGAATGTATTGAGTGAAGAAGATCATTGTAAATTGTATTGTATTGTCTCCTTTGACATTTATATACTGAAAACTTTTGTCGATTGCTCCCGTGGATATAGGCATTGCCGAACCATGTAAATCTTGGTGTTATTATTTTTGCTTTCAGATATACAATGTTTGAGTTCCATTTTTGATTTTTCATTGTTTACTATGTTTAAAATTCGTTGTGCATATTCATAGTTCATTCACAACAGAAAAGTTATGGATTTTTTATAGGAGAACTATAAACCCACCTTGAAATTTCTTTTGCAAACTTAGGAGAACGTCCAATGCTGCATCATGGTTGTATGACTCCAAGTGAGAAACTTTTTTTTTAATGGAAAAACTATGAACACCTTCATCTAAAAAGTAAACAAACTCAGCCAAGTACAATCTTAATGAGTGTAGAGACTAACAAAAAAACTATGAATACTAGTAAAATGTATGAGAAAAGTGTAAAAAATACCCTCTTGAGATTCGACGGTTGATTGTCGTGTAGCTCAACAACTACTTTTCAAAAGCCAAGGCTATGGTTGACTACCTAAATAGTGGTCAAACCGTCTGCAGAGTAAAATCATACACACATGCCATGTTTTTATTTTTCAACGTGCTTTTTCTTGTAAAATTGAAATAAATATTTCCTTATGCTACTAATATACAATTATCAACATGGAATGATGCCAAAAACATAACAAATATAATCACAAATAAACAAAAATCCTTCATATATCATGTATTTAACCATTTATGGAAATGAATGATAATTTAGAAAGAGAAGTGTTAGACATTGACCTTAATGAAAAATCAAAAATTTTAAATCAAGTGGATGATTCCTCTCTTTCAAATCTCTCCCCAAATATCCCAAAGTCAATATTAAGTTATAATAATATCACTTTCTTTTCCTCAATTAATCTCCCAATGTAAACCTCTTATAACACTTTAGAAAATTCTCCTTGCCCCCCTACTTGCATGTGCCCTACTCTCTTCCCAAAGTGGTCCTTTTATTGACCTCAAATGAAAGGGAGGGAAATCCCCTTTTGAATTTGAATTTTGAAAATTCAAATTCATAGTTAACTACCATTAACAACCAACTAGTAACTATTAATGTCATTGCTTGACATGTGGCATCATTGGGACCAACGGCATGCTCAAATTCTTTAGTCAATCTTAAGAAGAAAATTCAAAATTTTAAATTTCACTTGGGGTGGTTGACCATCTGAATGAGCCAGTTTATCAACCACTAGGATGATAAGCTAGAAAATGGTGGGAAAGAGACCTTTCGACGACCTATACTGGCCAGTAGACGGCCTCAACTATTTTCTTTTGATTTTAATTTTTTCATATCTTCAACTTGGTCTTTGTTTTGTAAAGTAAAAAATGATGACAAGTGCCCGTTTTTTACTAAAATTTTTTATATAAAATGTTAGGAAAAGATAGAGATCTCATTTTTTTAACCTTTCTATGGAGAAAATAGTAAATGTGTTGAGCTAATCCATTTGATCTTAATCATTACTTGAGCTGGAATTCAATTACATCTACCAGTTTCTTCCATAAAATGCTTTTTCTAATGTGTTTTTTAAAAAATTTGTATCACTTGAAGCATATTTTGCTAAACCAATTGGGTATTTGATTTGGAAAATGGTTTGAAAAAGAAATTAAGGATCAAAAGTGAAAATGGAGTCATCAGTGATTGCTTTGAAAACACGTAACTCTTCCTTATGATATAAAACAAGAAGTCTTGACCACCAAGAACACTTTTAATAAAATCTTAAAAAAAATTTCAAAAGATTTCCGTAGTATCAATATCCTTTGTACCTTACCCAAACATTGATTTATCCAAAATTTTTGAAAAAAAGTTTATCATTAGCCTTTGATTATCCCAAAACCTTTATTTATGCTAGTTATTCCCCTTAAACTTAGATTTGTGACTATTTGCATTGAACCTATTATTTCATATGATAGGTATGAAATAATAGGCTACCTATGTACCCCATTAGTGGGGATTAAATACATCCTACTTTAGATGCAATTTAGAGTTATTTTTCTTTTTCTTTTCCAAACTGACATGGAATTAAAAAACTTAGTAATGGAGAAACTTGCAATTTTATTGATCAATGAAATGAGTATTACATTGTTTCATAGGTACGCAGGTATCATCACTCCGTACACATTCATTCTACGAACAGTACCTAATTATTCATGAATTATCCCTAAATTGAAGACAATGGTCTTTAATTAACCCCTTTGAAATAAAAAATTCAGTAAATAAGCAAAACAAACAAATAAATAAAATAAATAAATAAATAAGAAAGATTAAAAAAAAGAAAATGAAAATCACTGTGCAATTAGTAATGTTTAATAAAACCTCCAAATAAGCGGATCTTATTAGATAAACCCCCTCAAAGATAGTACAAGTTAGGTTTGAAATACCTCTTTACTATTTTTAAAATCATTAGGGCGCACCCACACAAAAACTCAAGTAAAATCATCAAAATTTGAAGCAAAAGTATCTTTAAAACATTCACAGATTTTTCAAAAAAAAAAAATTTAGAATTTTTATGAAAATTTTGAACATTTTTCTAAAATTTTCTCAGATTTTTATAGTTTTTTTTTTTGGTAGAGACCTGAAATAATAATAATAATAATAATAATAATAATAATAATAATAATAATAATAATAATAATAACAATAAAAAAGGGAATTTGGTTTGGTGTAGGACCAAACCGTCGATGGTTTGAGGAGTCTTAGGAAAACCATCGACGGTTTTGTGTGTGTGTGGTTTGGAAAAACCAAACCGTCTACAGTTTCAGCAATCTTAGGAAACCGTCGACGGTTTTGTCTGAGGTCAACAACCTATAAATATATCCTAGTTCATTTTTTTGGGGAAAATTTCTCTCTCACTCCCTCTCTCTCTTTAGGGTTACAAAATTCTCTCTCTCTCTCTCTCTCTCTCTCTCTCTCTCTCTCTCTCTCTCTCTCTCCCTCTCTCTCTTCAAATTTCCTCCTAGAGCTCAGTCAAATCGAAGGATAAATGCTATTTCAAGGTCCAAGCGTTGATCCTTAACAATTTAATCAGGCAGATTCGTTGTTTGGGGATCTTAGGCACCACTTTAGGAATAAGATAAGGGGATTAGATTATGTCAGTTATTTTTGGAATTAACTGATTAAAATGAAGCATGTGTTTATAGAAAATGTTATTTATGATTTTCTAAATAATTGGGCATATGAAAATGATGATTTATTTGGGAAAAACAAAAAAAAGTGAGTAAGGGTAATCATCCTTTTTTTTTCCTATTAAACCTATATTATGAGTTGAATAAAATTTTGCAGATGATCATACCTCTATTTTTAGTAAAGTATATTTTTCCCGTGCAGTTTATTATATTATAAACTATCACTTAAATCGTGTGGCATGGGATTGGCTGTTATTACATAACTAAAACTGTTGGTTTTTATGGTATTATAAAGACAAAGATATGATTTTATTCAGAGTTATGATATGACAGATCTATACAGAGTTATAGTATGACAGTTTTACACAAAGTTATAGCATGACGATTTATACCTAGTTATAGTATGAAAGTTTTTTTTTTTTTTTACAGAGTTATAGCATGACGATTTTAGATTGAATCGTGAAAATGAAATCTTGTTACTGTACCATTTTATAAATTGCATTATATAGTTTAAGAACCATGATGGACTAGATATAAGTTTGGTACTGTAGCTATAGAGATATGCCAGTGCAACCACATTATTGTGAAAGTCTAGGTGGTATACATTCGATTTGGGCAACGAAGAGTAGAGTACCCCTGGAGTTCGGACCATTTGGGTAGACAAATCGTACTTGCAGATGTAGTATGTTGACTTAACCTGGATGTAGGTCAGTCATGACTAAGTCCAGTCTTTGGACCACACAACCCGATCATATGGGGTTAATACATGATGTTATATGATTATCTGTTCAAAGAGGTTCTTTTATGTATTTATGTGAATTTACGTACACAGAAAAACTTATTAAGCTAGAGCATGTTTTTAAGAAGAAAGTAAGTATTTTCAAATATATAGGTGTGAGTACAGGTTTACATAATTTCTCAATTAAAGTTAATTTAATTAATGGATGTGTTTTTACTGCACTAAAACTCATGTAGCCACACAATGATGATAATGTATTCAGCCTTATTGAGAAGTGTCCCACCCCAATAATTTCTAATATTTTATAAAATCTAGTGAGCCGAACTTAGGAGGCTTCGAGGTGGGACTAGAAAGTTTTTGTTTAAAGTAAGTGTTTGTGTGAACTTAATATTGTTTGTTGACTCTATGAGTCTGATCTCGTTTTGATTATGACAAAATCGATGTTTCTTGTCTGTGCACTATGCTTCTTGAACAGGTTCATCTGTAACATGCACTGATGGTAGGAAAACAAGGAATCCATTCGGCCCATAGGGATGAATGCTCAATGGACCATATAATGACTCATAGGAACCAATACCCTTAAGATAAAATGCCACAACTCACTCACATAGGGTTGAAAAAGTACAAGAGCCAAAATGGATTAAACAAGCTTAAAAATCTTACTCCTACACATTCATCTTAAGCTATTTTTCCCATACAAGCTTAAAAATCCTACTCCTACACATTCATCTTTCTAAATCTCTTTGGTAAAGTATCTTGAATTCATTCATAAGCTTACACTCTCATTGCTTACACTTGTTTGATATTGATTTTAGTGAGAGTAAGCTTGAGTTTTCCCTTGTGGTTTAATTCATAAGTCTTCTATGGGAAAACTCTCTTGGGCTTGTGAGTCTTGCATTCTTGTTGCAAGATTCAAGGGCTTGTATTGTGATATTATGAAAAATATTTTTAACAAGCTAATTCCAAATATCTCTTATACTTATTTGAAAAATTATTTTTGAGATATTTTCTTGTGCTTGTGAGATCTTTGAGTTTGCAACTTGTGATTGGTACATACATACATATCTTGACTCAAAGATTCATTCATAATACACTCTCACATATTACTAGATATATTGACATTATCTTGAAAGTAGGTATATTAAACTTCATTGAGCTTATAATTCCTATCATATTGAAGTGCATTGATTGTATTGGTACATACCTGCTTATTGGAGAAGCATTATTGTTGTACACAAAATTTTTATTGCTTATCTTTTGTATTCCAGGCGTGGCCTGAGGGGGTGTTGATCTAGCCCATAAGGATTGGTTGTAAAGGTTGGGGCCAGTCCTAAAAATTTGACCTAGGGTATTCCCTTGCCCAGTAAGGAAAGGGTAGTTGTAACTGGTATCGCTCCACCTATTAAGTGAGCAATAGTGGTAATCCAAGGGCTTGCAAGCTGAGGCGGGGACATAGGCATGTTTGCCGAACCCCAATAACATTTTCGGTGTCTCCTTTACTTTTCTTAGTCATTATGTTGCTTGCTTAATTCTATTCATCTGCTGAATATACTGAATTGTGAATTGTTGGGAGATACTGGAACTGTATTGCTTGTGATGAGTATTGATTGATTTATCTTTTCTGCAACTTCATACGTGTTTAGACTGCCCCTAGGTTAAGATATACTGAATTGTTGATCATTCAACCTAGGAAATTTCAAAATATCGAATTCACCCCCCCCCCACTTGGGAACACACAAATTCCAATAATTGGTATCAAATCCTCGTTGCATTGACTTAAAAGTTTTTGTAAAAGATCGCAATGGCTCACGTTGGTGTATTCCTATTTTGTGAGGGAAAATTCTCTGCAAGCCCTCCAATGTTTTTTGGTGAAAATTTTGTCGATTGGAAACTTAAAATAACTATTTTTTTTATTTTATAAAATCATTGTATTGGAGGATTTGGAGAATTATTGCTTAAAGGAATATCGTGCCTATGAAAACTGTCAACTATGTTGAAATTCCCAAATTAGAAATTGAGCTGAATGGGAATGATATGAAGTTAATGCAAATTAATTTCGATGCCATGAATATTCTATTTAATGCTTTAGATACTAATATCTTTCATGAAGTCATGGCATGTCAAAATGCTAAAGAAATATGGGAGGAACTTGAAAAGAAGTTTGGAGAAACTAAGTAAGAAAAGGTTGTCACTCCATGTGATTCAAGTTTAAAAGATCATGAAGGAGAAAATCGGTGTTTTATTGCTTTAATCGACGAAGAGGCAAATTCATCTCCTTATACTTCATTGAATAATTCATGCAATGATTCACACGATAATTCTTGTGATACATCTTGAAAGTTAAGGAGTTGTCCCAAGAGAGGGGTCAATTGTATTATTAAAATTTCTTTTAATTCCTTTCATGAATTCTTAACCTCTTGTTAATCTAGCAATCACACAACCAAACCTTATTTGGACAATCAATTCACAAACCAATACTTCAACAGAACACAAAAAAAATTGGTTTATAATCACAAGTTCAGGAAAATTAATTAAGTTATAAACCTTTATAAATAAGTGTAAGTATGGTAACTTGAATTTTCATATATTCTTCCAGCAATTCAATTCAACCAAAACAATCAAAACAAGATATGCAAGTTAGATTGATTCCAGCATTGCTTTCAAGATTCAGCAGTTTAATAACTCAAAGTAATCAATCACAAAATATTCAATCAAGATATGAAATCGAGCTCTTATACAAGTTTCAGCTTTTGTAGCCCTGTATATGTGAATTTGATTCAAGCCTTGCAGAGAATGAAATTTGTCTTTCAAGATGATAAGCAATATAATATCCACACTCTTCCCAAAATTTAGATTTCAAATAAACCTTTAGTTAATAGGTTTTGGGTGTTGACCAATCAATGTACTCCCTTATGGGTTCTGCAATTAATATTGATCAACCAACACACTTCCTTTCGATTTCTGTAAGTCCCAAAAACAAATTAATCTGTAGTTTATTTAAAATCCAATCCACATTGTTTTAATGATGTAGAAATTAAAGCACAACCGCGCAGTTAATATATGCTGAAAATTAAAGAGAAAAGGGAAAGAGAGTGACACCACGTTTTTTACGAAGTTTGGCTTATCCCCAGCCTACGTCCTCGCCTTTGGACAATGCCACCAAATAATTCCACTATGTCGTTCCTTTTCGAGCGAAACAAACATTTTATAAGTGACACCCCACGCTCAAACACTCCTTAAGTAGGTTAGAGTAACACCTCTTCAAGTGATACCCCACACTCAATCACTCATTCAATAGGCTAAAATAGTGCCTCTCCAAGTGATACCCCACACTCAGTCAATGATTAAACAACCTGGAATTGTTAAGAAATAAAAAACAATAGCTACGTACAATGACACTCTCACAAAGAGCATATTAGTACAAATTCAATCACTATGTACTTTAATAGTTAAATATCAATATGAAATATAATGAAGCTCAAGAGAATTTATCACCAAGTTCCTTCTAGATGAGAATTAGCAACTTAGAACTCAAAAGTAGGATAGATCAGCACTTCAAAAATTCAGCACTTCAGTTGAGCAAAGATTTGAGCAAGAGAGAGCAGCAAGATAGGTTTTAGCTTACAAACAGATTTTTCAATTATTTTGTTCTTGGTGTCTTTGGTGTTTCATTTGATTTGCGACACCATATATTTATAGGCTTCTAAAAGTGATTTCATGTTGCATAAGATTACTTGGAGTGTCTTCCAAGTTTTCATTAATTTTGGGGCTCAAGAAACCTTTATTTTAAATTTAAAACATTTAAGATTTCTAGTCATTAACAGTGTTCAGACGACTGAACTATCGGGTTAAGTCTTCTGATGTTCTTTAAAGCATTGAAAATTATAGTCTAGACACAAGGTTAGACGACTAAACTTCAGGTTCAGTCTTATGAAGTCCCAGCTCAGATGACTGAACTGAGGGTTCAGTTTTCTGAGGGTGTTCTGCCTGTTCTATGTGTCAACAAATAAATTTTCAATTGACTAAACTAATTCTTCAGTCCTTTAAAGAAATTCTTCAGACGTCTGAAGTAAAACTTCAATCGTTTGAGGGTGCATCTTCAAACTTCTGAGGGTACACCTCAGTCGTCTGGGCAAACCAACTTCAGAATTTTCATTTTAGTTTTCAAAAATCCCTTTTGCTCTCTTGCTTTGATTTCTTATAAAACTTTTTCCAGGTTTTGAAATAAGGTCTCTAAGTCCATAATTAACCCTAGAAGAGCTTCAAAAATATTTCAAAAAATATTTAAATACGAAGTACTTACATAAAGACTTCCCATGCCTTTTGACATTCTAAGCTCTTAAGTCTTCATGCTTGTCTTTCTTTGAGCTCTCTTACTTTGTCTTTCTTTGGCTCTATCTTGTCTTCAAGCTTTAAAATACTTTAAGATTTTTAGCAAGTCCTCTTTATCATCCATGCTCTCATAATCTTCAAGCTTTATTAGGACATCTTTTAATCCATGCCTTGACTCTTTAAGCTTCATTCGATCATCGTTCTTTGAAACATAAGCTTTGAATGATCCTTATGAGCATTTGACTTTGTATTCACATACTTGAGTCCTGAAATATCGTTACTTAATCAAATATGTTAAGTTCATCCTATTTGTTATCATCAAAACAAGATTTTAGGCCTTGTAAGGCCAACAATCTCCCCCTTTTTGATGATGACGAATAAGGAGCAAAAATATTGAGTAAGCCTTAAAAGGTTCCCCCTTTCAATAAGCATCTTTTAACAATATTTGTAATATCAAGATCAAGTTCAATATTAATTTTAATATCATGCTCATATATCAATAAACATATCATTCAAGATCAATATACCAATAAATTATCTTAAGTATGCAACTCAATTTTTGCTATATCAACTTAAGTATGCATGCTCATTTTTTGCCCAAAATTTCTCCTCCTTTTGACATCAATAAAAAAGAGTAAGATAATAAAAATATAAATACTAAGGTATAGAGCAACCGTAATCAAAAGTTTGCATTCATCATGCATGAAAAGATAGATGACAAGATCCAAAGTAGCATGAGAAAATACAACAGATTGTTCATCATAATTTTCAATGATTGCCATCATAATAATATTATTTAACAAGTCTAACTCCCCCTGAATGAAGTGTATCCTATATTCAATAAATTCATATTTTCATTTGTAATACCAATTGAAAACTATGTATTCAATGATACCAATTGTGTTTTTAAATTTATCATGCTATACTCCAAAAAATTAATTTTCATGTTAAGTGCTCATGGATACCAATATCATGAATAGTATCAATATTATTTCAAAATCATCTATGTCATAACATGCTTATTTTTATCCATTAGTCAATCATGCAAGAGATATATAAAGTGATTCATCATTTAACATGTAAACTGATATGATCAAGAATTAATCTCATACTCATATATCAATATCATATCAAAATCATCACATGCTCATGGATACAAATATGTCGTCATGCTCAAGTATCAATTATCATACTCATAGATACCAATACTAATATCTTATCATGCCAAGATTCATGCTTTATAACCATGCTCAATAATTTCATGCTTAAATGTGCAATGTATAGTGAGCCATAAGATCATTCATATACGTTAAGTCAATATCATGTCTTTGGTAATATAAAAATCATACATGTCAGCATTTTAGCATAGCACATCAGCATATAGTTTATATTAGTATCTCATCACATATGCATATCAGAATATCAACATTTAGCATGTAGCATATCAGCATATATAAGCATAAAACATATTATTGCATTGTGCATTGTGCTACAATTGTTCAAATTGTTTCTCATGTTTCTTAAATATCTTTCATTTAGCTTAACTACCTCTCATTTTGCTCAAATATCTTTTCTTAATCAAAGTTCTCTTGCAATAAGCTCAATTTTGCTTCATATTTTCTTTCTTTTGATTTCATTTCATATTGCTTTCCAAACCTTAGAAAGTTAAGCCTTGTACAAATCATCCTATGATTTTTGGCCAACAATGCCATTTTGTTTGTACTTGTTTCATTGTTAATGAGCTCTTAAACTCTTCTTTGAGATTATTCATTTTAACTAGTTTAATATCCTTGATTTGGTTTAAGTAGCTTTCTTAATTTCTAAAGGGAATAACTAATTCAAATATCTTTGATGTCATTGGTCTATGATTTAGTCTTTCATCTTGATACTCATACTTTCTTGGATCCGAATGGTTTAACAAGAGACGTTTCTTTACTTTCCAAACTTGTTTAACTTTCACAACTTTCCTTTTTAATAGACGAATATATGTCCATTCTTTTTACATAGGTAGCATATAGTGTGAGTATAGGCATTAGAAGAGGCGCTAGCATAGTTTTTGGATGCTTTCATAAAGTACCCCATATAGTGGTTCTTTCTCCTAGTATTTCCACTCCATTGAACCCTATGCCTTCTTTATTCAAAGACATTCTTCGTGCACCTATCATTCTATCAAAGTTTTCTTTTCCTCTTCCGAAATTGTCAATTATTTTTGCTTGATGTTCAATTTTTCCTTTAAGATCACTGATTTCTAAATTTTGTATATTTTTGTCCTTTTCTTGTAGTTTTACTTGGTCTAGAGACATCTTGCTGATTTTTTTTTCTAATTCAGAAATATATAAGTCTTTTTCATTATCCATGGAAGTTTTGGACTTCAAAACTTCTAGTTCTTTTATCACCTTTTCATTCTTACTTTCTAATCTATGGATTTTTAACTCTTTTTCACTTTTATCAAGTCTCAAAGATTCTAACTCTTTCATTACTCCTTCATTCTTGATTTTCAATGATGTGTATCATTTAATCACATTAACTAGAATTTTATGCACCTTGAATAGATCATTTTGAAGTTCTTCATAAGAAGGCATACTTTCATCATCAGAATCATTAGATGACTCACTGCAAGATTCATTAATTAATTTGGATGAGGAGCTTTCCTCATCATCCCATGCCATATGGCAAGCAACCTTTTGGTCACTTGATTCACCTTCTGAACTACTAGAACTTAGATTATCCCATGTAGTAGCCCTCATTGCCTTTTTCTTTTTCTTTTTAGAATCTTTCTTAAGTTTTGGACAATCCGGTTTTAGGTGTCCTACTTTCTTGCAATTATAGCAAGTAGGTGGTTCTTTCTTTGTTTCTTTCTTATTAGTTTCTTCCTCATCCGATTTTGAGTTCTGGATTTTTCTTTTGAATTTATTCTTCTTTCTTAGTATTTTTGCAAGTTTCTTGGATATGAAGGCTAGTTCTTCTTCTTCATCTTCACCACTAGAGTTTTCGTTTGATGCTTTAAAAGCAATTGATTAGTCTTTCCACTTCTTTCATTCATGAACATCTTATATGTGAGAAGGGATCCTATGAGTTCATCTAGTGAGGTGTTTTTAAGATTTCTTCCTTTCGTTATAGTTGTGGCTTTTGGTTCCCATATTGGAGGAAGTCCCCTAAGGATTTTCCGGATCATCTCATAAGTGGAGTATGTTTTTCCTAAGGCATTTAGGGACTTTATTAGTGATGGTTTCATTTGGGTTCATTTTGAAAGCCTCATATTTGCTTGTCAACATATCAATCCTATTGTCTCTAACATCTACGGTGCCTTCGTAGGTTACTTCTAGTTTCTCCCAAATTTCCTTTGTTTTTTTACATGCCATAATTCTATTGAATTAATTAATATCAAGTGCATAATATAGGATGTTTATTGCACGAGAGTTAACTTGCAGCATGTTATCTATTTCGGTCATCTCTTTTTCTTCCTTAGGTACCTCTTTTCCATCCACTAGTTTGGTAGTGATTAGGTCATCATGTGTGACAACCTTTCATGCCTTCCAATCCATTGTTTGAATATAGATTCTCATACATTGTTTCCAAAATGTGTAATTTAAACCACAAAAGATGGGAAACCTAGTTGAGGATTGACCCTCTCCAAAGGGAGTTACTCCTATGCGTGCCATCTAAATCTTTATATAACTACTTGTTAGGATTTGTTATAACCCCGCTCTGATTCCAATTGAAAGTTAAGGAGTTGTCCCAAGAGGGGGGTTGAATTGGATTATTAAAATTTCTTTTAATTCCTTTCGTGAATTCTTAACCTCTTGTTAATCTAGCAATCACACAACCAAACCTTATTTGGACAATCAATCCACAAACTAATACTTCAACACAACACAAACAAAATTGGTTTATAATCACAAGTTTAGCAGAAAATTAATTAAGTTATAAACCTTTATAAATAAGTGTAAGTATGTTAACTTGAATACTTTGTAGGTTTTCAGATATTCTTCCAGCAATTCAATTCAACCAAAATGATCAAAACAAGATATACAAGTTAGATTGATTCCAACAACGCTTTTAAGATTCAACATTTTAATAACTCAAAGTAATCAATCACAAAATATTCAATCAAGATATAAAATCCAGCTCTTATACAAGTTTCAGCTTTTGTAGCCTTGTATATATGAATTTGATTCAAGCCCTGTAGAGAATGAAATTTTTCTTTCAACATGATAAGCAATATAACATTCACATTTTTCCCAAAATTTAGATTTGAAATAAATCTTTAGTTAATAGGTTTTGGGTATTCACCAATCAACGTACTCCCTTATGGTTTCCGCAATTAATATTGATCAACCAACGTACTTTCCTTCAGTTTCCGCAAGTCCCAAAAATAAATTAATCTTTAGTTTATTTAAAATCCAATCCATGTAATTTTTATGATTCAAAAATTAAAACACAACCACACAATTAATATATCCTAAAAATTAAAGAGAATAGGGAAAGAGCGTGACACCACATTTTTTACGATGTTTGGCTTATCCCCAGCATACGCCCTTACATTTGGCCAATACCACCAAAGGATTCGACTATGCCACTCCTTTCTGGGCGGACCAAACCTTTTACAAGTGATACTCGACACTCAAACACTCCTTAAGCAGGCTAGAGCAACACCTCTCCAAGTGATACCCCAGACTCGGTCACTCCTTTAATAGGCTAGAGCAACACCTCTCCAAGTAATTCCCCACACTCGGTCACTCCTTCAATAGGCTAGAACATGCCTATCCAAGTGATACCCCACACTCGGTCAATGATCCAACAACTTGGAATCATCAAGAAATAAGAAACAATAGCTGCGTACAATGACACTCTCACAAAGAGCAGATTAGTACAAATTCAATCACTATGTACTTCAATAAAAAAATATCAATATGAAATACAATGAAGCTCAAGAGAATTTATCATCGAGTTCTTTCTAGATGAGAATTAGCAACTCAGAACTTAGAAGTAGGATGGATCAACACTTCAAACATTTAGCATTTTAGTTGAGCAAAGATTTGAGCAAGAGAGAGCAGCAAGATAGCTTTCAACTTACCAACGGATTTTTCAATTCTTTTTGTGATGCCCTGATTTTTGTCAAAAAAATTTTTATATATAAACAATAATAAATATTCACTCGTCATCAACAATATTCACAAATCGGCCACGTCAACAACCCTATTACCATTCATATGATCCAACCCGCATTGGGTACTGGGTAAAAAGTCATTTTATTTATACTACCTAACAGCAGAAGATTGTATATACATAACAGTTAGAATACAATATCCAGAGTATCAACATACATATATATATACATCACCATCACATACCCAAAATAACCCAATCCTAGAGAAATTATACCTCCCTAGTCTAATAACTCACCCTGTGTGATAGGGTCCTAGCTCCCTATGGTCTCGGAGCTCTATCACCTGGCCAATCTCTGTTCCCTAAAAAATTTAGATAATTTAGGTAAGACACATCTTAGTAAGAAGGAATAAATTATTTACAATGTGTGGCCATATGAGTTCAGTTATAATACACTTTACTTTTCAAATTAACATTTCATCTGAGAAAAATACACTGATAAACATATTCTCATAATCATATAGATATACAACACAATATTTTATAAACTTTAAAACCATTTCTCAAATTCAATCATTTCCAACACATATTTACCCGTGAAGTTCCTGAGAATAGGGAAGATTACCCGCCCATACAGCTAGCTTCCCTCTGCCCTAACACGTTATGCAGTGAGGTATGACCACATCTGATACCTATCAGGGCACTCACCTTACTCAGTAAGCCCTCAAGCAAAGAGTTTCACTTTGCCTCAATTATTTATATTATTAACTCACACGAATCTATTTCTCAATTTTATCATTCTCTATTTTTCATTTTCCATTATTTCTTTCATTTCTTACTTTAGCCCATTTTATCATTCTTTCACTTTCCATTTCCAGTTCACTATCCAGCTCATGAGTATCCTTGGTACTTAGTACTAACATTGCGTCTATAACTCATGGCTACCCTGAGGATCTTTCTTTCAACGCCATGCTTCCCCCCATGGTCAAGGTTGTGCGGCCCAAAGGCTGGATCTAACCGCATTTGGCCAACCCTGTTAGATCAAAATATCATATCACATATCTCGCGTCTATAGTATGACTGGTCAGCCTATAGTTCTGATCCGGACTCAGGGGGTACAACAACTTTACTAAACAACTTAGTCGACTGTCACGCCACACGTTCCAAGAGTATGTGTGGTTCCACTACACTATTAGCAACGGTACCGTGCTCAATATCACAACCCATCATTAGGGATTCCATAACCATCCATCAGGATTCACTATCACATACTCGCAATCATTATGCGGTATTGATATTTCATCAAATATATTTTAGTATATACGTTTCAGAATTCACGTTCTCATTTTCACGTTTCAATATTTCTATATCAATATACATCATTAATCTCATATCAGTATATCTCAATTTGTCTCAATATAAACGTTCTCATCATTTTATGTGCACATTTCATCATCTCATAATAGTACATATCGTATTTCATGTATTTCAACATTTCTCAAAATACCCATATTAGTAATTTTCAAAATCACATCTTTCATGCAAATCATTTCTACTCACATATAAATACCATATTTCATTATTTCCACTAATCACATCAATAATTCTTATTTTAATATTTTCTCAGCAATTACTCATCGTTATATTTCACATTTTTCAATATACATCATATGTCACACAGTTTTCATCTACTATTCACAATATACTAATTTCACACTCCAAAACATCACAATTTAATATTACTCAAATGCCACACAATTCATCTGATATTTATATCATAATAATTTTCAGACAAAATACCATATGCTCATTTTCACATATTGATTCTAATAATAACCCTAAAAATATTGTTATAATTTATTTCCCTTACATGACTTACTGAGAGTCTCATTAACACCTAGATTCTACGCCCTTGGCGCCTGAAACTCAAATCCTGCAATTTGTATTTTTTCCACATTAATTAGCTCATTTCCCCAAAATAATACTCATATAATCTTCCCTAGGCTCCATATATCCCAAATTAATATTTAAACTAATATTTAACACCCTCACATCATTTTCTGAACTATGCCTGTGGGGTCCCAAATTACACCTGCGGCGCTCACCTGGGCCCTAAATTTCAAAAATCTTACTTCAACCTCAGATGCCCAATATTCTAGTATTTCTAAATCAACACTAATTAAATAATAATAAACCCCTTAATAACCCCCTTATCATAAATTTGGGGTTATGCCTACGACGACCCCACGAGAAATTCGTTTCGCTAGACTTGTAGAGAATTATCCCTAGATTCTTGTGGTGGTATCTAATCATTAATTGAGCTTATAATTTACAAGATATTGAGGTAAAAGGGGAAATTTGACTTACTCCAGGAGTTACGCCTACGCCACTCCCACAACCAATCTGCTCCGGTAGAAATGACGAAAGCGGAAAATGGAGTCTAGCGGCATCTTCTGATTTCCAATCAGGCGAGTATCCGTCAGGAAACTGAAGAGAGAGGGAGAGAGAACGAGGAGTGAGAGAGAGTACGCAAGAGGCCTATGCAGAAGGGAAATAGACAAGAAAGGGAGGGCTCTCTGTGCATTCGCCTGAAGCTTCAATATATATATATATATATATAAATATAATAATAATAATAATAATATATTTTATTAATAAAAATAAAAATAAATTTTAATTGTTATTTATTTTTTTATTTTTTTATAAATTTAATTAATTAATTAATTTTTAATTTTTTAATTTTTTTTTTTTTTGGGAATCACTCCACTAATCTTATATAGCCATTTCTGGGGTTATTACATTCTCCCCTCCTTATAAGAATTTCATCCTCGAAATTTGGTATTCATCACTTTTCATTCTTAAAGAGAAACACCCCAATTTTATTAATTACCCTCACTTATGGCGGAGGAATACCGTGGTTACAAAGAGCGTTTTGGGAGATTACAACTATTCAAAATTCTCCCAAAGCCACTCACGTTCCAAAACTAAAAGCTTTATCTATCTTACGTTACACTATACAAATAAAAATATACAGTATTATTCCTTTTATTATGACTGACTCAATTCTAAACTCCACTGATAAGTGTGGATATCTCTGGTGCATCTGATCCTCCGGCTCTCGAAAAGCCTCCTCAATGACATGATTGCGCCACAAAACTTTTACCAGTGACATCTTCTTTGTGCGTAGCTCCTGTTCCTTCCAATCAAGAATCTGCATTGACACTTCCTCATAAGCTAAAGTATCACCCAACTCCAGTGTTTCATAGCAGATCACATAGGAGGGGTCTGGGACGTATTTCCTTAGTATAGAAACATGGAATACGTCATGAATCCTAGACAGGACCGGTGGTAATGCTAATCGATAGGCAATTGGACCCACTCTTTCAAGAATCTCAAATGGCCAAATATATCTAGGGCTTGGCTTACCCTTCCTCTCGAACCTCATAACACCTTTCATCGATGCCACCTTAAAGAACACATGATCTCCTGTATCAAACTCCAATTCTCGTTGGCGAGTGTCGCGACGTTCCGGGAGCGCGTGTGCCCCGGGTGGTGAAATTAGAATCATTTTAATATTTTCATGGAAAAACATGGAATGTCGGAGTCGCCACTAACCTTTTAGTGCAGTTAGAACACATAATTACTACCCCGTTAGGGGTAGAATGGGTCTATGTTACCAGAGTTAGGCTCGGGAGTTCGGTTACGCGAGGGGAAGGTACAAGCACCTCCTACGCGCCCGTTCTTACGAACGGTACCTAATTAATTGGAAATTATCCCTAAATTAATCTAATAAGTCTTTAAATTACTCCTTTTTATGAACTTATAAATACATATGAAAAATAAATAAATAAATAAATAAATATATACATATATATATATATATATATATATATATATATATATTCCCTCAGAGTTTAAAGGTACGTGAAGCCCGAAGGCTCATACCCCGCAATAAAATCATAGGGATAAAAAATAAAAAATATTCAATAACAAAAATATAATAAAATAAAATAAAATAATTATAATCATTATAATAATGAACATAATAATAATAATAAATAACAATAGTAAAAATAATAATAATGGTACTAATAATAGTAATAATAATAATAATAATATTAATATTAATAGTAGTAATCCCATAACGATAATAATAAATAATATTAATAGTAACAATATGCACATATTAACAATAAATACATATTCTGAATATCATAATGGTAACGTAATAATTTCACACATGATAATAATAATAATACACTCTAAATAAAAGGTAATAATAATAACCTTCCTAATGGTACACACCCCTAATATCCTATAACTACCTTTACACCCATATGGAAATAATTAATAAAATAAATAAACCAAATTCAAAATTAAAACATGGAAACTAATGCAAAGGTAAAGAAATAATGAAATTATGGAAACAAGGTATTGCTGAAAATAATATATACCAATATGACATTGTTGCCAAAATTAATATACACCCTAAATAATTACGCAAGTAAATGAAATAATCACATTACACATTAAATAATAATAAAAAAACCCTAAATAATTACACAATCAAATGAGATAAATATATTACCCATTAAATGTCACAATATCAATAAATAAAAAAACCCAAAATAATTATACAAGCAAGTAAGGTGAACATATTACTCATTAAATATTACAATAAAAACAAAGAACTATAAATAAGCATATAAGCCAATAAGATGAATATATTACACATTGAATATTATAATGACAACAAAATAAACCCTAAAACACTAACATATTACATATTAAAATCAACAATAATGATAAAAACCCTAAATATAATACAAGCAAATAGAATGACTATTACATATTAAATGTTACAAAATCAACAAAGAAATCATGAATAAATTTACAAACCAACTAAATACATGGCACGTAAAATATTATAATATCAACACAACAAAAACCATAAACAAATATTCAAGACAATAATTATATTTCAAATATTAACAATAAAACATAAATAAATACAGACCTATTACTAAAAGTATTACAACATTAAAACACATAAATAACATTACAACATAAAAAAAAAAAAAAAAACTTACTATAATAATAGTAAATAAATAAATAATTTATGTGTGCAATGCATACTGTGTGCAGGAATCTGGGTAGGGGACTTGGGTGTGTGTGTGTTGTGGCCGGCATGCAGAGGGCAGGGAGACTCACAAGGGGGTTGCTGTTGGAGGGTGGCCAGAAATCTGGAGATGCCGGGCAGTGATGGAGACGGTGACGAGGAGGACTGGCCGGTGGCCGGAGTGTTGCAGCAGTGCTCGGGTCCTCGGGTGGCTGTGTGGCCTGCCGGTGTAGAGGAGAGCTTCGGGTTGCTGTTGTTCGGCAGCGACTTGCAGTGGCGACGGTGATTGCTGGGGAGGCCACCGGTGTTGGTCGGTGCAGCAGGGAGGATCTAGAGCGGGAGGAAATCACGGCTACGGGAACTTACAACTGGTATGGCAGTTCTGATAGTGGAGAGGACGGTGGCTGGAGCTCTCGTTCGTGGTGGCCAGAGAGAACGAGATGCTGAGGGTGGAGGATGTGCGGATGCTCGCTGGTTCGTCTGGAGTGTGCAGCAGTGGGTGCAGATATGGTATGAACGATGACTGCTGTGAGCATGAGATACTAATCCGTGAGCGCTCGATGGCGATGGCGGGGCTAGTATGGAGACGGAGGAGATGGAGTGACGGCAACGGCGTTGCCTGGACTGTCGGGTGTGCTGGCCTGTTGCCGGGATAGCCAGAGGCTGGCTTCGGGTGCTGTTGGCCTGTTGCCGTGCGGAGGGCAATGAGGATCGCTGGAGGCGCTGGGTGGTCCTGTGGTGGTGTGGGAGTCTGCTGATGCTGTAGATCTGTGGGAACGGAGGGGGCAGCGTGAGAGACAGAGAGCAGAGGGGGAGAATCAAGGAGGAAGAGATGGAGCCGGGGAAAGAGAATTAGGGTGTGCAGCAAGGCTTTTCTTTCTGTTTTTCCTGCGCCCCCGGCTGTCCTTGGAGAGAAGCCAAAAGGGTCATTATATAAAAAAAATTTAGAAACCCTAACTCTCTCTTTTCCTTTTTGGTTTATTGTATTTTTATTATATTTTTTCTTTTGGAAACAATATATATGAGTATAATTACTATCATGGTAATAAGGATATAATAATAATAATAATGATAATAAGGTAAAAATAATAATAAAGTGAATATAGAAATAAAGATAATAATAAATGATAATAAGAGTAATAAAAATTAATGATAATTAGCCAAATAATAATAATGTTAATAAAATAATAATAATAATAATAGTAATAATAATGGTGAATGTAGTGGTAAAAATAACAAATAAAAATAAAAATAATAATAATAAACATAATAATAAATAAATAATAGTGATAATAATAAGCCACTTATAACAATATAGGAAAATAATAATAATAAATTACTTATATCAATATGGAAAAATAGTTAACAATAATAATAATAGTGAAAAATAAAAATAATAATAATAATAATGTGTAAATAACCACAATAGAAATCATAGTAATGATAATAATAATAATAATAATAATAATAATAATAATAATAATAGTGAAAATAAGGTAATAATAATAATCATAATACAATGAGAAAAGACCCCTTGTTTCATTTGGCTAGGGCAAAAATAAGGTGTCTACAGCGAGTATTTACATAACTCTTCTGCCAGCTTTGTGCTGTTTTGATCTTGTCCCTGATGAGTCTGACTTTATCTTGAGTCTGCTGTATCAGCTCTGGCCCCAATATTTGTCTCTCCCCAATCTCATCCTAGTACAACGGAGATCATAACCTCCTACCATACAATGCCTCATATGGTGCCATCCCAATGCTGGTCTGGTAGCTGTTGTTATACGCAAACTTGACTAGTGGAAAATATTGTATCCAACGACCTCCAAAGTCCAACACATATGCTCGCAGCATATCTTCTAGAATATGTATTGTCCTTTCTGTCTGACCATATGTCTGAGGATGAAAAGTTGTGTTGAACGACAATTGAGAACCTATGGCCCCTTGTAGACTTTTCCAAAAATGAGATGTGAACTATGGGTCTTTGTTTGAAACAATGGACACTGAGACGTCGTGGAGCCTAACTATCTCCTGGATATATAACTCAGCTAATCTGTCCATGGAGTAGCTAACTTTGATCGGCACAAAGTGGGTAGTCTTTGTCAATCGATCCACCACTACCCAGATAGCATCCTGTCCATGCAACGTCGGCGGTAATCCTACGACGAAATCCATCGCTATATGCTCCTACTTCCACTCAAGAATAAGGAGTGGCTGCAATGATCCCGCCGGTCTCTGACGCTCAGCTTTCACTTGCTGGCACGTCAAACACTGATCCACATACTGGGCTATCTCCTTCTTCATGTTGCTCCACCAGAAGGACTATTGAAGACCCCTATACATTTTAGTGCTACCTGGATGTATAGTATACAGGGACCGATGTGCTTCCTTTAGAATAACCTTCTTGATCTCAGGGTCGGCAGGAACGCATAACCTGGTACGAAACCTCAAGGCTCCATCATCTAATATGCTAAACTCTATTTTCTGACCATCCTGTACCTTCCCCATAAGCTCTACTAGTTCTGCATCATTCCTCTGAGCTACTTTAATTTTCTCCTGTAGAGTTGGTTGCAAAACTAGACTAGCAATAAACATCTGGTGATCGCCCTCTACCAGCTCCACAGCGAGCCTCTCTAGATCCATCTAGATCGGATGCCGAATCTCCACAATAGATATAGATGAATCCATTAATTTCTAGCTCAAAGTATCGGTGACCACATTAACCTTTCCAGGGTGGTAGTTGATAGTGCAATCATAATCTTTTATTAGCTCCAGCCATCTCCGCTACCTCATATTTAATTCCTTCTGCGTGAAGAAATATTTTAAACTCTTATGGTTAGTAAATATCTCACACCTACCCTCATATAGATAGTGCCTCCAAATCTTCAGTGCATAAACAACTGCCGCCAATTCTAGATCATGGGTAGGGTAGTTCTTTTCATATTCTTTTAACTATCGTGAGGCATAGGCTATCACTCTCCTTATCTGCATCAACACGCATCCGAGCCCTTTATGGGACGCATCATTGGAAATTACGAACCCCCTTCTCCTGAAGGAATCGTCAACACAGGCGTAGTGATGATTCGCTGCTTCAATTCCTAGAAACTCTGTTCACATTCATAAAACCACTCAAACTTCACTCCCTTCCTGGTCAATCTGGTTAATGGGCCTGACAGTCTAGAGAAGCCCTCAACAAACCTACAATAGTACCTAGCAAATCCCAATAAACTCCTGATCTCGTGCACATTCGTTGGTCATACTCAGTTTACTACCGCCTCAATCTTACTCGGATCAATAGAAATACCACCCTTGGATAAACGTGTCCAAGGAAGGTAACCTATTCCAACCAGAACTCACACTTCTTGAGCTTCACATATTGCTTCTTCTCTCGCAACACCTGAAGCACTATACTCAGATGCTCCTCATGCTCCTCTAGGCTCTTCGAATACACCCGTATATCATCAATTAATACTACCACAAACTGATCCAAATACTAGTGAAATACCCTGTTCATCAAATCCATAAACACCGCAGGAGCATTCGTCAACCCAAACGGCATAACCAGAAATTCATAGTGTTCATACCGTGTTCTAAATGCCGTATTCGGAACATCTTCAGCCCTAAATTTCACCTGATGGTGCCCAGAGCATAAGTCTATCTTCAAAAAGGTCTATGTCCCCTATAACTAGTCGAAAAAATCATCGATATGCGGGAGCGGGTATTTATTCTTAATAGTTACTTTGTTTATTTCCCTGTAGTCGATGCACAACCTCATCGACCCATCCTTCTTCCTCATAAAGAAAATCGATGCTCCCCAGGGTGACACAGTAGACCGAATAAACCTCTTATCTAATAGTTTTTGCAACTACTCTTTCAATTCTTTCAGCTTTACCGGTTCCATTCTATACGACGCCTTCGAAATCGGTGCTATCCCTAGAACCAGATCAATAACAAACTCTACCTCACGATCAGGAGGTAGTCCCGGCAAATCCTCAGGGAATTCATCAGGAAAATACCTCACCACTGGGATATCCTCCACCCTCAGCTCCACTTCCAATACTTCCTTCACACAAGCTAAATATCCATGACAGCCTTTTAATAGCAATCTACATGCCCAAATAGCAGATAGTAAGTGAGGTGGGGTGTGCACATGTGATCCCATGAATCTGTACTTCTGTCCCTCTAGAGGTCTGAACACTACTTCTCTCTGATGGCAATCAATGTTGGCATAGAGGGCAGCTAACTAGTCCATTCCCAAGATTACCTCAAACCCATGCATATCTAAAACCACCAGACTAGCTAACAAAAACCTCCCTTGAATTCCTATTGGACAGTCCTTGAGTACCTTTTTGCATATCCCTATAGCCCCAGTCGGTGTAGCAACAGATAGACTAATATCTAATTGTTGAGGTTCAAATCCACATAACTTCACATATTCTCGGGCGATAAAAAAATGAGTTGCCCTAGAATCAAACAAGATAATAGCTTTAAACGACAGTATTGAAATAGACAGACTAATATCTAACTGTTGAGGTTCAAACCCATCCTGCATTATTCTACCTTTGAATGCAAATGCTTTTAATTTTAAACCTGGGATGATTCCATTGTTACCTCATTTTCATGGTATTCAATCTAAAAACCCATATTTGCATATTAAAGAGTTTGAAGAAGTGTGTTCCACATTCATGGATAGAACATGCACTGAGGAGGTAATAAGACTAAAATTGTTTCCATTTTCTTTAAAAGACAAGGCAAAAATCTGGTTGAATTCCTTAAGACCAAGATCCATTGGGACTTGGCAAGAAATGCAAACTGGGTTTTTTAAAGAAATTTTTTCCCATGCAAAGAACTAATGCTTTGAAAAGATAAATCATGAATTTTGGCCAAAAGGGTGTGGAAACATTTTATCAGTGTTGGGAACATTTCAAAGACCTCTTAAATGCATGTCCTCACCATGGGTATGAGAATTGGAGGGTCATCAGTTTTTTCTATGAGGGGTTGCAACCAAAGATGAGACAATTTGTAGAAACAATGTGCAATAGTGAATTTTTCAATAAGGGGCCTGAAGAAGATTTTGACTACTTTGATTATTTAGTTGAAAACACTCAATCTTGGGATGTCTCTAATGTGTATGATAGATCTGAAAAGCAAAAATGCATTAGTGGGGGTGGTAAGTATCAATTGAAAGAAGTTGATGAATTGAATGCTAGACTTGCATTGATGTCTAAAAGGTTAGATTCCATTGAGCTTAAGAAGGTAAATGAAATGCTTGTTTTACCTTCATCTTCTAAAAAATGCAACATATGTGAGGATCCAGGGCATGTGACTGATGCATGTCCAACTATTCCTGCTCTTAAGGAAGTTTTTCTTGATCAATTAAACCCGATGTATATGGTTTCCAAGATTTCTTATGAACCTTATTTTGATACTTACAATGCAGGTTGGAGAAGTCATCCAAATTTCAGCTATAAAAATGACCAAGTGGGGCTATCTCTGCAGGGAAAAAGTCAATACATTCCTTATGCAGCAGCTGGCCAAGGCTCAGAACCCTTTTACTTTGCAAATCAGCTTCCTCCAATGCAGAGAAGGGAAATGGAAGATCCTATACATCAGCTAACTGTTAGCTTGCAACAGTTCATGGCAAGCCAAAATGTGATCACCTCTCAAACTTCTCAAGCCATCAACGAGATAGGCACCGATTTGACTAGGCTGAACACATTATTGAACGCTTTGGAGATATATGAATTCCAATTTCAAGCCTATCCAGATACTCAAGTGTAGGTTGCAATCATGGAACCATCATCCTCTATTGAAGCAAATGTCAATGATTGCAATGCCGAAGCAAATCTCAGCCGTGGTAAGGTGACTAGTACACTTGATGAAGAAGTTGAGCAGAATGGTGAGAGTTTAACCTTCAAGGAATCAGGTACAAATTTAAATGTTGATGCTTATGAAGAACCAAAGGTAATTGTTTCGAAAACTCTTCCTCAAAGACCAATTCTTAAAGAAGTATATTTCCCGGAAACTATACTGGATAAGGATCCTTTCTTGTTAAAACAAGAAAGACAATTTGAAAATAAGTTTCATATTATGGAGAGCATTGATTTATTCAGAGATCACTTATGTGCAGATAACAAAACTAACTCATTGTGGCAACTCAAATTTGGAGACTCGCTAGTTCAATTTATAAATCTGCACCAACCAGACGAAATCCCTCCCAAGCCTCCTTCAGACACGCTGTGATGTTTTTCTTTCCTTTGTTTTCATTTTGTTTCATTCTGTCTTATTTTTAGTTTATTGATAGGTACATTTTCCTTTAGTTTCAGTTTTTCCTTTCCCTTACTTCTCCACCTAGGTACGCTTCTACTTCCCTCAATATCATCCTTTCCGTCTCCTTTGTGCTTTCACATTGAGGACAATGTTGCATTTTAGTTGGGGGGAGGGCATTTGCATATGACATTGTGTGCTATCATGTGAAAGAGTTTTAATGTGATATTTGCATGAGATGTATGCATGTCAGTTTGGTCCACCCTTGGGAAAATACTGTTATGGAGCTCAAAGCATGCTAAATTCCTCATTTGTGAACATTACATGCCAATTTTTTTTCTTGAGGATATGGAATATGTAGGACTTAGTGCAATCAAAAGTTTAAATCAAAAGAGATTTTTATCCATTTCACTTAGTTTCATTCAAGGGAAGGAGGTTGAAAGTCTTGTTACACATACTACACAGGTTTGAAAACTTAGAATGACTACCTTAGACCATTTTTTGTCTAAATACACTTCAATTGTTTGAGACTCTAATGAACCATATCCTAATGGCTTAGAAAAAAAAAAAACAAGTTTGTAGCAAATGAAAATAAGAAACAAGCTAGGGATTGATTGAAAAAGAAAAGAAAGTAAAAAAAAAAATCAAAAAAAAAAGAAAAAAGAAAAAAAAAAAGAAAAAGAGGGAAGCAATTGTGTATTGGAAATGACTACCTATTACCGAGATCCCAACTAAACAAATAGCGAGTACTTTTAAAGCGGAGTAGCGTGAAAACCACTTTTGTACATTTATGCACTGGAAACGACTACCTACTACCGGGGTCCTAACTAATCAAGAAAGTGGGTGCCTTTTAAAGTGTAATAGTGTGAAAGCTGTCAATATAATGGTTTTGAATTAGAGTAAGACCGTGCAGTTGTCTTAAACTAATTGATTGTGATTGAAATCATTAATGTCTATTGGTAGTCAATCTTGGAGTTTCAACCTTATTCTCATGACATGTGAGCTTTGTTACACTCCATTATCTTGGTTGTTTTACTAAATGGTGTATAAATCTCTCAGTTGATGTAAGAACCCAAAATATGAAAAATGGGTTTAAATATTAAGAGAGGGGAAAATTTGGAAATTTCCAGGTCAAAAGGCTATAAAAGGAAATATCCTTTACTTACTCATTAAGAAATCTCAAATCTCTCTCTCTCTCTCTCTCTCTCTCTCTCTCTCTCTCTCTCTCTCTCTCTCTCTCTCTCTCTCTCTAAAACTCTCCCTGCTCCTTCTCTCTAGAATTCTTCGCCGATCGTTGACGGAATCGGAAAACGGAAGCTACCACGAGGATCGTGGAAGGATTCTTTACAACTTCTATGGATCAGAATCTCGTTTCGGAGATTTTCGAGTTTCGGCGTAAAATCGAGGTAAGACTTGGTTTTCAATTCTGATCCGATAGGTTTGTAGGTAACTATCTTGTGAACATATTCTGTACTGTGATTTGTAGGTTTTGAAACTCGATTCGATGTTTAGGGACCTTGGAGTTTGGGATTTGCTTACGGGGTTAAGGTATGGGGAACTATGTTTATATTGGTACTTTTCAAAATCGGACTCGTGGAACTGTGGTCCACGGTCCTGTGTGTGTTTTGGCTACTCATTTGGGGGGATCTAACGGGAAAAACTATGGATTTTTCGTTATTATAGTTTTGGGAAAAAGGGGGTGACGAGCTGAATCCCGGGTTTTGTTGAAAACTGAGTATATATGTGATTTATACTGTGATATTGGGATGGCCATACCTTGACTTTGTTTAAACTGTATTTGTTTGGAAAACCATGATTTAGATTACCAAATGAGTGTGGTTTGTTTGGTTATATGAGCATGCATGTGTGTGTGATATGTTGAAATGCTAGTAGGAACGCGGTTCTAAAATTGTTCTAGGTACTAAGAGTGTCCGGCTCTATATCCGAGGGCGTGTTATCACCTGCTATGTAGGCAAGAGTATCTGGCTCTATATCCAAGGGCGTGAGCCTATTCCGGCAGATCAGGCCGAAGGGTGTGGATCCACCAGTTTAGCGCCGGTACGATGCCATGGGAGTCGGGGACTAGCCATGTGCCGGTAGCGTTGTGTTTGTGGGTTGGCCATGGGCCAGCATTGAAATGCCGGACCGGCTTTGGGCTGATGGGTGTGACGACATCGGGTTATTGATCATGTGTGTGTATTGTTACGGGGCTGTGTATAAATGGCTGCCGTGTGCGTGCGTGTGTGCACTGTGTAAATTAGTACTAGATTGCATTCAACTGCTTGTATGTTGTGTCATGATAACACTCAAATGCCACACACCGATATAACATGTGTTCTTTCTTACTGAGATGTGTCTCACCCCTACTGTACGTACATTTTTACAGGTCCTTCGAGTAACCGGAACTAGAGTCCTGGTGTAGGGAGCGTAGTGGTTGGTGTATTGCGTTAGCGCTTGGGTAAGTGCTAGGACTATAGTTTTGTTGGGTTACCATTTTGAGTTGTATTTGGGCACCCAGTTGTGTTCTTCCTTACTAAGAGGTGTCTCACCCCTACTGTACGTACATTTTTACAGGTCCTTCGGGTAACCGGAACTAGCGTCCTGATGTAGGGAGCGTAGTGGCTGGTGTATTGCGTTAGCACTTGGGTAAGTGCTAGGACTGTAGTTTTGTTGGGTTGCCATTTTGAGTTGAATTTGGGCACCCAGTTTGTACGTTTTGTTAGAGTCATATTCTGCTCTTGTATAGACTCTGGTATGGTACTGCATATGTTGATATAGAATAACTTTTTTCGCTGCGCATATGATTGTGATTGTATGTGTTTAGGGTGTCTGGGAACCCCACGGGGTCGGACTCTCATCCTTTGTACTGTATCTGTGATGATTTATATGATACAGGGACAGGTTAGATTATATTTTTACCCTTGGGTCCAATTTCCGGGTTCGGGGCGTGACAGTTGATACGTAACTTGGGTTAATCTGTGTCCTGTATTCCTAAACGCATTAAAAATATTTCATGGCATGTAATTTCCATAAGTATTGGAATTTTAGTTGTTTTTCCCCTGATTTGAATGCATTCACATTATTTGCTAGAGACTAGCAAAACATTTGTTTGGGGGGGGGGGTGTGTGATTAAATTGCATAATTAGCTGTTTTAACTCTTGCATTAAGACTTATATTTTTAATTAAATGCCTAATTATTCTAAGTATTTTAACATTGTGTTGTGTTTATAATATTTGGGTTTTATTGAGTAATTTATGAATTTTTGGTATTTTTTTATTACAGGGCAACTTTAGGAAGTTAAAATTGACACTACTTTGTAATTTGGGCGTAACATTCATGTCCAAACTTCGATCAAGGTGATTCAAAATTCCGTGAAAAGCCGAGATATTGATCTATAAATTTTGTGTTTTGAGCTTTGAGAGATTCAGGCTGTAGCAAGGTCGAAATCGAGTTTGAAGTTGCTATACCTGCATAAGTAAGGAAGTATGTGGGTCTAATATATTACATGTGAGCCATGAAATAAAAGAAAATTAAATGAATGAGCTTAAGAGGGGTCAACTAGAGAGGAGTCTAAAGGAGTAGCCATGAATGTGTGTGAAGCAAAGCAAAAAAAAAAAAAAGGAGTGTGGACCGAGTCCTTGATGTGACCCGACCATGCAACTTAAAAGCAAAAGGGCTTGTGTGTGTGCTGGGCTTGAAGCAAGAAAAGGATGTAGCATAAGGGCAGCCGGGTATGCGGTTTTTGGAGGGCAAGAAAGAAAAAGGAAGGGTTAGAAAAAGAAGGAGAAAAGTCAAAAAGTGGGGCTAGACTTGAAAAGGGAGAGCTAGGGTTCTTGTAGGGCTTTTTTTTGGCTTTCCTAGGGGCTTGGTGTGCGGCAAAAAATAAAACACAGCAGCCATAGCTGCTGTGTTGGAGCAATCCTCACGGCCTCCTCCTTTTCTTCTCCTCATTCTCTCTCTCCCTCTCTCTCTCTCTCTCTCTCTTCTTATTTAGTTATTTTAAATGTTTATTTTAATGAATTATGGGAAGAAATTCATGTATTTTAATGGTTGTTTTTAATACTTTATTAAAGTACTTTAATACTAAGTTTCTTTATTTTATTATTTGAGTATGGTCATTAGATTAATTAATTGTTTATCTTTTATTTTGCTATTTTGAATGCTTTCAAGGTTGAGTTAATTTGTTGTTTTAGATTAGTATACATTTAGTCTAATGATTGGAATGATTTTAGGTTAGATTAATTAGTTCTTTTAGTATTAGTATACATCTAGTTTATTGTTCTTTAAGTTGTTGTATTTTATTTTATTATTGCAATGGTTTATTGTAGAATTAATTTGACTCAAAAATTTGGATTGCAAGCATGAGGGGCTAAGTTCGGTAACTCGGGTTGTGGGTTAATGTTGTTTGCTTTCCATGATTCATTAGTTCTCCTATGATATTATTGATAAACTTTTATTTAATTAAAACCAAAAATTGAAGGCATCGTTGATAAATTGCTGGCTCTTATTTCTTGTTTTGTTGTTGACGTTAGGCACATCAAAACCTTTATTTAATTTAGGATTTTCATCAACTAATTTTTACATGAAATTTAGTTGATGCTTAATGAGATTTTTTATTCTCTTCCGTTTGGATGTGGCAAATTTACTCGAGCTTTAGTAATAAAATTTCATCTTATTAATGCATTGAATGGATTAACAAGAAGTGGAGTAAGACTTAGGTAATTAGTAAACAGTGGAAGCAAACAGACGTTGAACCCGTAATTTGAGTGTTTGGTACATTGTTTCAGTTAATCTAGTTTGGTTGAGTTAGTAGGTTTATATTTGGAAATTTGAAAAAAGTTCAGTCACATCGTAGCATTTTTCTCAAATACCTTCCTTTGTGTTTACTATTTTCAAAAATCATAAAAGACCAACAAAAAGAACAAAGGATTTTCAAATCACATTTTACAGCAACAGGATTTCACTAAACTTTCACAAATACTTTGATACGTAGTGGTCCTTGTAGAATACAATCCTAGACTCATCCTTGATACAACTTGACACTTCTGTACTTGGAAGCACAACTCAGAACGAGCCATGTACACAAAAATTGTATTTCACATTTGTTGTATTCCAAGCACGAGCTTGAAGAGGGAGACTAGACCTAGTAAATAGTCCTGGATTGGCTTAGAGCCGGTTAAGAAAGTTAAGTGCATCATCCTGGTAAGGTGTAGGTTGAGGTCAGCCCCGCTAATTGACCTAGTTGTAATTGGTGCCGCTCCACTCATTAAGTGAGCATTAGTGGAATCCTCGAGCTTGCAAGCTAGAGGCGGGAACGTAGGCAATGCCGAATCCCGATAACATATCGTGTGTGCACTGTTTATATTTATGCAATTTATATTTACTGCATATGTATGTTTTATTGTGAATGATTGGGTTTATTATTGCATAGACAGGTCCTAGGTTGCGTAATACTACTGATCTAGTTTAACCTAGGAAGTAATTTTTAAATACCCAATTCACCCCCTATTGCGAATACACCAAAGCTAACATAATCTTTGAATTGTTCTTCGATCATTTTGTGATGCTCCTATAGGATATTCCCATGTCTGGATATAATACCTTATGTCATAGAACTAAGGCTTTCCATCAACCTCCTTTATCACTACACAATATCATGGCTCATTCCATGCCCATATGTGAATTGGCTTAATTTCCATTCTAGGCTCCACCTTAAACATTGCAACTAACTTTGCTAAAGCATCGGGAATTTGGTTATTTTCTCTGGGGCAATGATGAAATTCCTCTATCACTTCAAAATATCATGGCTCATTCCATACCCGTATGTGAATTGGTTTAATTTCCATTCCACGCTCCACCTTAAACATTGCAACTAACGTTGCTAAAGCATCGAGAATTTGGTTATTTTCTCAGATTTCCCATTCTTTTTTCAATTGGTATATCGCCAAGGTTGAATCTCCTTTGACTATCAATTTCCTAACCCCTCTATCAAGCGTTGCTTGCAATCTCAAGATGCATGCTTCATACTCTGCTACATTGTTGGTACATGAAAATAAGATTTTTGTTGTATGTGGAAAATATTTCTCTCTAGGCGATATCAACACAGCTCCTATTCCATGTCCCAAAACATTGGATGCTCTATCAAACAACATGACCCATTTATCTTGACTTTCTTCAACCAGCTCTACCATATCGATATCCTTATCTGTAAATTCAAATTTCATCGGTTGATAATTATCCACAACCCTATCTGCTAGGTATTTTGCACTGCACTTCCTTTTATGACATTTCTTGTGACATAGACAATATCATACTCTTTGAGTAACATCTGCCACCTGGCTACTCAACCAGTCACCGCTAGTTTTTCAGAAACATATTTTATCGGGTCCATTTTGGAAATTAACCAAGTAGTATAATACATTAAATACTTCCTGAATCTATTAATAGCCTATACCAAAGCGTAACAAGTCTTCTCTAAATCTAAGTACTTTGCTTCATATTTTGTGAACTTCTTACTCAAATAATAGATGACTTTCTCTTTTCTACCCATGGCATCGTATTATCATAATACACATCCCATTGAATTCCCTAAATTTGCTAAGTACAAAATAAGCGGCCTTCCAGGCACTGGAGGAACTAACACGGGTGAACTTATAAGATATCTTTTAATCATTTCAAAAGCTCGTTGGCATTATTAGTTCCATTTTTCGGGATTATTTTTTCTCAAAAGTTTGAAAATAGGCTCACATGTTGTTAACTGGGAAATGAAACGGGCGATGTAATTTAGCTTCCTCAAGAAACTCTAAACTTCCTTCTCTTTTTGAGGGACTCACATTTCTTGGATAGCATTTTTCTTGCTTGGATCTACCTCAATTCCTTTTCCACTTACCATGAACCCCAACAACTTTCCCGAAGTGGCACCAAATGTACATTTCTCTAGATTTAATCTGAGTTGATACTTCATTATCCTATTAAATAGCCTCCTCATATTTACTGTATGATCTTCTTTATGTCGAGACTTGACAATCATATCATCCACATATACTTCCATCTCTTTGTGTATCATATTGTGGAATAATGTTACCACAGCCTATTGATATGTTATGTAACGACCTACTTATCCTAACATATAATAAAACATAATAAATAAAATCGTCGATGCAAACCCGTGGGTAGCGGGGACACTTGCCATACACAGCGGAAACCTAGGCAACAGTAAATGAAAATCATCCACTTCATTACCACAAAATGTAAAATTCTAGAGCCAACTACAATCCACAGTGACACTGTAATCATATACAACCTCAAAATATCAAATATACATCTAGGATCCCTCAACAAAATCTCCTGATTCTAGCATAAAACTTACCCTCCTAACGGGGTAGTATGACCGACTCATCGGCAGTCACGCTCCGCCGGCCTTTCTAGGTTTCCTAAAAAATCATTTAAGTTCGGGGGTGAGACACTTCTCAGTAAGGGAAAATAAATTAAATACAGTTGTGTGGCAACATAAATATTTAATAATAATATAGATATAATAGATATATAGTACATTTTTCATGCCAGAAAATGTTAATCATTCAATAACTGCATAACGTATACCTTCATATTTCTAATAAATCATACTAATCATAACTTTCTGGTATAGCTAATAATACTGAAAACATACCGAGGATGAATAGTTAGCTGATGTCATGTATTACCCCCCATGACGGGTTGTGCAGCCCGAAGGCGGGACCTGACAATGGTTGGTTAACCACTGCTAAGTAAAAAATGTTTGTAAGTACGATGGGCCCACCACACCCTAGTCTGGACTGTTAGGTGGGCGTCTATAACTCTACACTAAAAGCCACATCTACTATCCATCTCCCACCCCCTCGTAGGATGGTTAGCACCAATCTAAACATAGATATCTGATCTATATAGCTACGATACCGTGCTCCTAAAACTGAACTAAACTAACATTCGGGTTCTGATAACATATAATACATGATAATATAACGTTTAACATAAATGGATTGATAGCATTTTTTATAATTTCATAAATATGGTCTTGCATCGAACATTTCATAAATATGGTCTTGCCCCGGCTATCAATCACGACCTTGTGTCGAATATCTCATACATATCATTCTAAATAAATAATCAATTATCATGTATTTTCAAAATCATAACGTACTGTATTATTTCATAATTCCTAAAAATATGTTTTACTCATAAAATTGCCATATTATAATACTTTTCAGGAAAAATAATATTCACGTCACACAAAGCTGAGTAAATTCGCACATTTCATTCTAAAATCACATTTTCTGTATAACAACAGTATTTTCCCAAATATGCATTTTCTCAATAACATTCAAATGTAATACATGCTTTCTTGAAAATTAATTGCTGATAAATAATAATAGTTTGCATTAAAAATATCTGCTTTAGTTTATTCCCTTACCTGGTACTGAAGAAGACCCCCTAAAAATTCCACTCGTCTTGCACCCGCAGGGTTCCTCGTTCAACGCCCTAAATTCAATAATCCTCATAACTAAACTTCAGTATTTTCATGTGAATATCATTTCCTATAACTATGAAAAGACCAAATTTGGTATAAAAAGCCTTACCTCAACTCAAGGCTGAATTTCAACTCACTTCCACCAATGATCCGCTTCGGCAGATTTGGAGAGAACTTCCCTAAGAGCATCGTGGTGGCCTCATATCGTCGATCCAGAAAATGACGGAGACGAAATCCATGAGAGAGGAGAGAGAAACAGTAAGGAGAGAGAGAGGGAGTGATTTTCTGATTTTGCTGCGTTTAAATCCAAGTTTTAAGCTATTTATAAAACTGGATTCGTCGATGAGTCCCTAAAAGTTTTCTCGACAAACCTTCACCCTTCATCGACGAAATTCAGAATTGCCAAAATCCTCCTCGGTATTTTCTCATCGACGGGACATACTCTCGTCGACAAGTCCAATTGAAGCGTCGTGGACAAACGCTTTGCGTTCGTCGACGAACGTGAAACAAAGTCTACTGCGCCCTCTTTTCTATTCCCATTTTCTCTCTCTTAATTATTATTTAAATACCATTATACTTTGGGTCATTACATCCTCCCCTCATAAAATTTTGTCCTTGAAATTTACTATTCATACAACTTATCATCCCTTAAAGGCAAAATGATCTACTTATTTTATTACTTATCCTCACTTATGGTGGAGGAATACCATGGTTACATTTCGAGTCCTGGGAGATTACATATACAAAAGAAAATTCCCCTAAAACTAAAATATCACTTACTAACTAAAGTATTACATGTACCTATAAAAGAAATACTACATAATCACTTACATTTCTTAATCACATCTGGGCTTCTTAGAATAATTGCGGGTATTTCTGTCTGATCTGTTCCTCGAGCTCCCAAGAAGCCTCTCCTACTATATGATTCCTCCATAGAACCTTTACTAGAGGAATCTTCTTATTGCGTAATTCTTGTTCCTTTCTGTCCAGAATCTGCACTAATTATATCCCTGATGAGCCGAACCTTATCGTAAGCCTGCTGTACAAGCTCTAGTCACACAACTCGCCGCTTACCCATCTCGTCCCAATGTAATGGAGAACGGTATTTTCTACCGTATAGAACTTCAAATGGTGCCATGTCGATGTTGGACTGGTAACTGTTATTATACGCAAACTCCACCAATGGCATGAACTGAGACCAACTACCTGCAAATTCTAATACACATGCTCGGAGCATATATTCTAATATTTGTATCGTTCTCTCAGTCTACCCATCTGATTGAGGATGGAATGTCATGCTAAACGATAGCTGAGACCCTAAAGCTTCCTGCAAGCTTCTCCAAAACCGTGATGTGAAATGCGGGTCTCGATCTGACTTTATAGATATTGGCACCTCATGAGAACGAATTATCTCTTGAACATAAATCTCTGCCAAACAGCTGAGGGAATAGCTGATCTTGATAGGGACGAAATGGGAGGTCTTAGTTAACCGATCTACTATCACTCAAATTGCATTCTGGCCATGCGATGTCGATGGTAGCCCTGAAACAAAGTCCATGGATATATGATCCCACTTCCACTCTGGGATAAATAACGGCTGCAATTGACCCGCCGACCTCTAGTGCTTAGCTTTTACCTGCTAGCATGTCAAACACTAGGCTACATACTCAGCAATCCCTCTCTTCATACCACTCCACCAATAAAACTCTCGCAGATCCTTGTACATTTTCGTACTGCTAGGATGAACTATATACAAGGATCTATGAGCCTCCTCCAAAATAGTCTTCATAAATCCAGCAGCAGTAGGAACACACAGTCTGGAATGGAATCGTAAAACCCCGTCATCTGAAATACAAAATTCCTCTCCCTGACCAGTCTGCACTTTATCTATCACCTCTAGTAATTCCGGATCTTCTTTGTGAGCGACTTTAATTCTTTCCTGTAGAGTAGGCTTTATTACTAGGCTGGCAATACATACTGGAGGATCATTCTCTACCAACTCTACGCCGAGTCTCTCCAGATCCATCATAATCGGATACTAGATCTCTATAGCTGCTAACACTGGTCTCACAGACTTTCTGCTCAATGCATCAGCTACCACATTTGCTTTCCCTGGATGGTAATTTATAGTACAATCAAAATCTTTAATTAACTCTAATCACCTCCTCTGCCTCATATTCAATTCCTTCTGAGTGAAAAAATACTTTAAACTCTTGTGATCGGAGAAAATCTCACACCGCTTGCCATATAGGTAATACCTCCAAATCTTCAATGAGTGTACCACTGCAGCCAGTTCAAGATCATGGATATGGTAGTTCTTCTCATTTTCTTTTAATTTTCTAGATGCATATGGCACCACCCTTCCATGTTGCATCAATACATAGCCAAGTCCCTTCAAGGACGCATCACTGTAAATAGTATAACCCTCACCCCCTGACGGGATGATCAGTACTGGTGCTATGACTAGCCTCTGTTTCAATTCTTGAAAACTCTGCTCACAGCTGTCATCCCATTCAAATCTGGCATTCTTCTTAGTCAATCACGTCAGAGGCCTTGATAAAGCTGAGAATCCCTCAACAAAACAACGGTAATATCCAGCTAACCCCAAGAAACTCCTAATCTCCTAGACGTTCCTCAGTCTAGACCAATTCACTACCACATCAATCTTACTAGGATCCACATAAATTCTATCTTTTGAGATAACATGCCCTAAAAACACAACTTTCTCAAGTCAGAAGTCGCATTTGCTGAACTTTGCATACATCTTCTTCTCCCTGAGCATCTGTAAAACCTGCCTTAAATGTATCTTGTGCTCCTCACAGCTCCTCGAATAGACCAGTACATCATCAATAAAAACAACAATAAACTGATCTAAATATGGATGAAAAATCCTATTCATCAAATCCATAAATATCGCAGGAGCATTCATCAGATTAAATGGCATAACAAGGAACTCGTAATGCCCATACCTGGTCCTGAAAGCCGTCTTCGATACATTTTCTACTTTTACGTTTACTTAATGGTAGCCTGATTTGAGGTCAATCTTAGAATATACCCATGTACACTGGAGCTGACCAAACAAATCATCGATATGGGGTAGAGGATACTTGTCCTTGATAGTCACTTTATTAATCTCCCTATAATCTATGCACATCCTCATGAACCCGTCCTTCTTTTTCAAAAATAGTATTGGAGCTTCCCGTGGGGATACACTAGGTCATTTGAAACCCTTATCAAGTAAATCCTGCATCTGATCTTTCAATTCTGCCAACTTTGTTGGTGCCATTTGGTACGATGCTTTAGATATCGGTGTTGTACCTGGAAGTAGATCAATGGGAAAATTTACCTCATGATCAAGTGGCAAACCCGGTAATTCATCCGGAAACACATAAGTAAACTCCTTTACTAATGATGTACTGGTGAACTTCACTTCATTCCCTATGGTTTCCTTCACGAATGCCACAATTCCCTGACAACCACTCAAAAGTAGCCTCCTCGCCTGAATAACTGAGACCATCTGAGGTAGAGACTGCACTCGTGACCTTGTAAATCTGAATTCTAGTCTTCCTGGAGGTCTGAATATCACCTCTCTTGCACGAAAGTCTATACTGAAAAAATTTGCTTCTAGCCAATCCACGTCAAAAATGATATCAAATCCATGTATGTCCAGCACTACCAAATCAATAGATAGAAACCTCCCCTAAAGATCAACTGGACAATCACGAAGTACCCTACTACATCTCACTGTTGACCTGGTTAGTGTAGCCACTAATAATTCAACATCTAGTGATTGTGTGAGTGCCCCACATAATTTAACACACTCCATAGATACAAACGAGTGCGTAGCCCCTGAGTCAAATAATATAATAACTTTAAATGAAAACATATTAATCCTACGTGTCACCACATCACTGGCTGTCTCAGCATCACTCGGTGTCAGAGAAAAAGCCCTGGCTGGGGCCATATTCCTCTGTTGGCCTCCCTTTGGCCCCTGGTAGCTTGCTCGAGTAGGTCTAGGAGCAGGAGCAGTACCAATCTGAGCCTGAAAATCCCTCATCATATTCCCTGGCTCCCATATTGGTAGCAAACACCTCACCCGGCACGACACTCCCCCAAGTGTGTCTTCCCACAAGAGGGGCAAGATGGAGATGGCTGCATACCCTGGAATCCACAATTCCCTGTCTCCTGCCTCCTATCTCTGTAATAGCCACCCCTTTTCCACAAACCACGGCTGACTCCCTGTTGAGAACTAGAAGGTGTGGATCTCTTCTTCTACCTTTACTCTTCAGCCTCAAATCGCTCTCCAATCTCTGCTATAGTGGCCATATCAACCATTTCAGCAAAATCTTGCAATTTCAGTATCGACACCTGCTTATATATTTCTCTCCTCAGGCCTCTTTCAAACTGTCGTACCACTTTCACCTCGTCTAGAATAATATACGGGGCGAAGCGAGATAGTTCAATGAACCTCACTGCATACTGCTGCACGATCTGTTGTCCCTGCTTCAGATTTAGGAACTCCTCTATCTTAGCTTTGCTAGACGAGGCTGGAAAATACCTGTCAAAGAATATCCCCTTGAACCGCTCCCATGTCATCTCCACAGGTACTGTCCTCTGCTGCTCTAGAAGTTTCACCGTCGTCCACCATCTCTTGGCCTCCCTAGTCAATCTATAGGTTGCTCCTCTAAACACTACAGTACTGCAAACACTTTCTCTATTTCCTCCCGAGAAAGATGGAGGATTCATCTTAATGAATTTCTCGATCGTGCTACCGTGGCCTGCCGATGGACCACCCTGTTTCCTCCAGCTCCTGGCAGTTTCGACCATGACTTACTGTGCCACATTGTGCAAAACTGCATCTGAATTACCGCCTGCAGCGCCTGAGGGTCTAGCCCCCTCATTCCCACTAGCATAGGCACTACTGCCACCAGGGTCCATCCTTAAAAATAAGTAACTTAACTCAGAACCCTTTCCGTATGCATATAATCCAACTCATATAATATATTCTCCTAATTAATTCATCACTCATGATTTTAATTCAAGGTTCAATCTTGCAACCTAGATACCCAACCAGACGATAGTTTACCATGACTTTCCTGAAATCGTCACCCCAGGAAAATCAAACAAGCCACCACGGAAGTCCTACATCTAGACTTACAAAACCAGACCTCAAATCCCTTATCCTATACTTTGGTATTATTACTGCTGCATTCTAGAGTCTACATAACCTAACATCTTAGGCTCTGATACCAAACTGTAAATACCTGCTTATCCTAACATATAATAAAACAAAATAAATAAAATAGTCAACCTGAACCCATGGGTAGCGGGGACACCTATCATACATAGTGGAAACCTAGGCAACAGTAAATGAAAACCATCAACTTCATTACCACAAAATGTAAAATGCTAGAGCCAACTGCAATCTACAGTGATACTGTAATAATATACAACCTCAAAATATCAAAAATACATCTAGGATCCCTCAACAAAATCTCCTGATCCTAACATAAAACTTACCCTCCTAACGGGGTAGTATAATCGACTCAACGGCGGTCACGCTCTGTCGGCCTTTCTGGGTTTCTTGAAAAATCATTTAAGTTTGGGGGTGAGATACTTTTCAGTAAGGGAAAATAAACTAAATACAGTTGTGTGGCAATATGAATATTTAATAATAATATAGATATAATAGACATACAGTACCTTTTTCATGCCAGAAAACGTTAATCATTCAATAACTGCATAACATATACCTTCATATTTCTAATAAATCATACTAATCATAACTTTCTGGTATAGCTAATAATACTGAAAACATACTCAGGATGAATAACTAGCTGATGTCATGTATTACCCCCCATGACGGGTTGTGCAACCCGAAGGCGGGACTCGACAATGGCTAGTCGACCACTGTCGAGTCAAAAATGTCTGTAAGTACGATGGGCCCGCCACACTCTGGTCTGGACTGCCAGGTGGACGTCTACAACTCTACACTGAAAGTCCCATCGACTACCCATCTCCCACCCCCTCGTGGGGTGGTTAGCACCAATCTGAACATAGATATCTGATCTATATAGTTACGGTACCGTGCTCCTGAAACTGAACTAAACTAACATCCGGGTTCTGATAACATATAATATATGATAATATAGCATTTAACATAAATGGATTGATAGAATTTTCTATAATTTCATAAATACGGCTTTGCGCCGAACATTTCATAAATACGACCTTGCGCCGAAATCATACGTAAAACACAGCCTTGCGTCGGCTATCAATCACTGCCTTGTGCCGAAACTCTCACACATATTGTTGACCCTATGGGTCATACCCTGTTTTGATTATGACAAATAATCTGGTATTTAATGGATTGATGAGTTTGTGTTCAGGACAAATCGAACGTACCATATGGTGCACGCACATGGCACATGAAGTGAAGACCTGAAGACCCTGAAGATCATTTTTAAAGTATTTCATTATTATTCGGGTCTGTAATATTTAAATAGGAATATAGTATGTAATAATTAATGCCTTACCTGCATGGTAGGATCAACAAGCTCAAGACCATAGATGGACCGGGCTTTTTCAGTGTCTTGAAAAAGGATTAGAAATGAATTTAGGACACTCATTCATGTATATGATTGATTATTTGATTCGGGTGATTGAATGTTTGAGACAGGACCGAAATGCAAAAAAATGTGCACACTCGGTCAACCAACCTTACCTGTAGTAAAGTGCCCGGTCGACTGAATTAGTGCTGGGTCAACAAGTTGACCATGGCCCGATCGATCGAACCTTCCTGTTGATTACCTGCCGAACGACCAAACCCTGACTGGGTCAACAGTTTGACCATAGCCCGGTCGATTGAACTTATATAGTTCATTTATACCTGGTCGACCGAACCCCCTAGGGAGTCAACTTTTTGACCACTTGGTCGATTGAGCCCAAAATGTACTCCAATGCTCTAGTTGATCGAGGGTCCTCAAGAGATGTCCCAACTACCTGGTCGACCAAACTTTGCAGTTCAAATACTCCCGGTTGACCGAACAGCGCTAACTGAGAAAATCGCCCCTGAACCTTGATGCTCAGTCGATCGACCATATAGTTCATTTCTTGCCCGATCGACCGAACCTCAAGAACTTTGGTCAAACGAACTTGTTCTGGTCGACCGGACCTCTCGGATTGCTCCAATATTTTTATCGTGGTTAACTTTTTTAAATGGGGTTAAAATAATTAAATTGTATTAAAACTTTCCTAATAATTCCATATGTGTCCTTAACGGTTATATTTTAGGGGTTGTCTATTTATACCACATCATTTGAAATAATTAGCATGAGATTAACAAATCTAATTAGCCAATATCCACTCAATCTCAAAAAGCCTATATTTCATATTCAAGCTTTAAACTCCCACTCTTACTCATTCATATTGCAAATACCTCTTTGTAAGAATATTCTTGTGCTTATCTCACCAAGCTTAAACTCTCTCTTAGTTGTTCTATTTGAGATTTATATTTCATAGAGAGTAAGCTACAAGTTCTCCTAGGGGGCTTCGTAAATAAGCCTTCTGTAGGAAAACTTCTTTGGGTTTCTGAGTTTTGCATTCTCATTGCAATACTCAAGAGTTCATACTATGCTTTGGTTGCAAAAATATTATACATCATTTTCAAAAATATCTCTTGTGCGTATCTTTGAGAAATCTATTTTGAGATATTTTCTTAAGTGCTAAAAGATCTTTGTTGTTACACCTTTTGATTAAGATTATCTTTTTATTACAAAGATCAAATAAATATTTTGCAAACCATTTTTAAATATCTCTTGTGGTTTATATTGAGAAATATTATTTGTTGAGATATTTAAAGTGTGCTTGTGATCTTTGTTGGTGCATTGTGATTGAAATATTATTTTGACACAAAGATCCTATCATTTACACTCTCACGCACTAATTGCTATATTTGCATAAATATTTGAGAGTAGACACTTAGACTACACCGAGTTTATCATATTCTATCTTTTGGTAGTGCATTAGTTATACTGTGCGTATTGGGTACATATCTGCTTTACACGAAAGCACAATCACTATACCATTTGATTGTATTTCAAATCTATTGTATTTTTAGGCATGAGCTTGAAAAGGGAGACTAGCCCTTTGAAATAGTCCCGGATTGGCTTGGGCTTGGTTAGGAAAACTAGGTGCGTCATCCTGTTAAGGCGTGTCGGTTGAGGTCAGCCTCTTGAATTGAATTGGTTGTATTAGGTGTTGCTACACCCATTTAAGTGAGCATTATAGTGGTAATTCTTGTGTTGGTGTGGCCAAGGCGGGGACGTAGGCACTGTTGGCTGAACCTCGTTAACATATCGCGTGTACTGTTTACCTTTCCGCATTTTACTATTATTGCACGTGTATATTTATTTATTGATTGCATAGATTGACCATAGGCTTGTGTAATACTGTTGCTAGTGGATTGACCTAGGGGATAAATTTTTAAATACCAATTCATCCCCCTCTTGGGTTTGCACCAAAGCTAACACATATCATTCTTAATAAATAATCAATTATCATGTATTTTCAAAATCATAATGTATTGTATTATTTCATAATTCCTGAAAATATGCTTTACTCATAAAATTGCCATATCATAATATTTTTCATGAAAAATAATAGTCATGCCACACAAAGCTGAGTAAATTTGTACATTTCATTCTAAAATCACATTTTCTATATAACAGTAGTATTTTCCCAAATATGCATTTTCTCAATAATATTAAAATGTAATACATGTTTTCCTGAAAATTAATTGCTAATAAATAATAATAGTTTGCATGGAAAATATCTGCTTTAGTTTATTCTTTTACCTGGAACTGAAGAAGACCCCCTAAAAATTCCACTCGTCTGCACTCGCAGGGTTCCCCGTTCAACACCCTGAATTCAACAATCCCCATAACTAAATTTCAGTATTTTCACGTGAATATCATTTCCTATAACTATGAAAAAACCAAATTTGGCATAAAAAGCCTTACCTCAACTCAAAGATGAATTTCAACTCACTTCCATCAACAATCCGCTCCGGCAAATTTGGAGAAAACTTCCCCAGGAGCGTTGTGGTGGCCTCAGATCGTCGATCCAGCGAACGATGGAGCCAAAATCGAAGAGAGAGGAGAGAGAAACCGTAAGGAGAGAGAGAGGGAGTGATTTTTTGATTTTGTTGCATTTAAATCCGAGTTTTAGGCTATTTATAGAGCCGGATTCGTTGACGAGACACGTCACCTCGTCGACGAGTCCCTGAAAGTTTCATCGACGAACCTTCACCCTTTGTCGATGAAATTCAGAATTGCCAAAATCCTCCTCAGTATTTTCTCGTCGACGAGACATACCCTTGTTGACGAGCCCAATTGAAGCGTCATCGACGAACGCATTTTCTATTCCCATTTTCTCTCAATTATTATTTAAATACTTATACTTTGGGTCATTACATGTTACTCCTGTGTTCTTTAACCCAAATGGCATAAGCTTGTAACAGAAGGTTCCCCATAAGGTAATGAACTTCATTTTCTCTTTGTACTCTAGTGCCATCTTTATTTGATTATATCCCAAAAAATCATCCATAAAAGAAAAGATGGAATGCCCTATTGTATTATTAACCAAGACATTAATATATGGGAGCAGGAAATTATCCTTTAGACAAGCCTTATTTAGATCCCTATAATCCACACACATCTCGACTTTTCCATTATATTTCATCACAGGTACAACGTTAGCCTTCCATTTAGGACACTTAGTGTTGGCCTAACCAAGGCTTACGACTCTTGATTTTAATGATAACAAAGTAAGGTTATTTAATGTTCTTTAAAGTTGTGATATTTTAGATATTGAAACTAAAGCATACTTCATGAAGACAAGTGATCAATTCTGAAAGTTCAAGAGACCAACATGGAAAGAATCAAAGATCACAAGAACATTAAAAGCTCATATCAACTCAAGTGATCAATAATGAAAATTCAGGAACTCAAAGCAACAACTTGATGAAGTTTTTCAAAGAGTTCAAAAGAAATGAAGAGAGTTAATAGGAAATGTATTGTAAGTACTTTGAGTATTTTCAAATTATGAAATTTCATTTTGAAGCACATTAGGAATGAAGAGACCCAGAGACTCTAATTTTTAAAATCTTGGAACATATTTTTCAAAGAAAACAATTTAACATTCCAAGAATAGATAAGAAAAGAGAGAGAAAACAACAATATTTTAAAAGCTAGAATTTTACTTGACAGGCGCCTGACTAAACATGGTTAGTAGGCCGCCACTTTAAAAGCTTTTAAAATATACAGACAGAAGGTCGTCAGGCTATTGTTTGAGTCTTGACAGGAGCCTGACAGTACAAATTGAGAAGCCCGACGAGGTTTCATTAGGCTACTGTCACCCTTCCGCCTCTTTTTTAAAACTTGGTTATTCAGTGATAGGCGCTTGACCCCAAGGTGACAAGCGAGCCACTCTACTGCCTATGTATTTTAGCTGTATAATTCATTGATAGGCGACTGACAAGAACCCCTTAGGCTATTATTGTAACGCCCCGACCCCCTACGTGAGCCCGGAGTGCTACTAATCCATTTATTTACCTGATAATCTACATACTAATATCATGTACGTAGCGGAAGACATAAATATAATCTCCACAAATATAATACCAGAGTTTACTATTCCTATCCATAACCCAAATTAACTATTCACCACCTATAATCACATATATACATGTCTCCAAAACATAATCCCCAAATACTAGTATTCTCAACCATCCATATCTCAGAAATCTTAAAACATAGAACATAAAACATAAATTTATATATCTCAAAATTAATATAAAAATATACCCTTTTCTTTTTCTATTTCCCAAAAATGTTATGAAACCTCGAGCTCTCTAAGCTCGATCTTGAGGAAATCTTGAAAAAGATGCATTTATATTCGAGCGAGACACATTTCAGTAAGGGAAGAAATAAAATATTAAAACTGTGTGTGGCTAACATGAGGTTCATAAATATCATTTTAATAACATTTACAAAACGTTATCATAAACATTGAAATCATTCTCTGAGCCTAATCAAATACATGCAAAATATTTAACCCCACGAGATTACCCAAGGATAGGGGTGATTACCCGCCCATATAAGTAACACCCCTCTACTCTGATACATTTGGTAACCCAATGGTCGCTACTGAAGAATACCAGGGCACTCACCTTACTAGGTAAGCCTTCAAGTATTAGATTAATCTTGTACTCACACAGTTCAAACAAAGGTTTACTAGCGAAGGCCCTAAGGATAGGGAAATCTACCCGCCCATATAAGTAGGTTCCCTCTGCCCTAGTATGTGTTGCAACTACTGTCACATCTGAAGTTACTAGCACACTCGCCTTTCTTAGCAAGTCCTCAGGCGAAGAGTATGCCCCGCCTAATTGTAACATGTTCTACGAGCATAGATACTTCTAATATCATAATACATTATTCTTTCTGTCATTATTCAACCATTAACATCTGTTTATGTTCTCAGTTTAAACATTGCATTGCATTTCACTTTAAGTGACTCTTTCCCATTTACATCGTTTACATTTTACATTTCATTCCATTGTCATTTCATTTCATTTTCATTTCATTCATTCGTACTACAACCGTTCTTTAGTCATCATTAGTTAGTCCACACAGAAATGCGCTAGAATCTGCTAACACAGCTACTTTTAGCTGTCATTAGTTAGTCCACAAAGAAATGTGCTAAAATATGCTAACACGGCTTTCAACTGTCATACATTTATATGGTTGCATTAACATACACAAGCAGCATGGTTCATATCATATTTCATTCTCAATGCTTTACTTAGTTAGCCCGCATCTCATATATTTAACATATATTTGTACAGAACTTACATTTACTCATGCCGCACAATTTTAGTAATAAAACTCATACATTGCTTGTAAAATAAGCCAACCAACATTTACCATTTATATACTGAAAATACCTTTCATTTCTTACATAATTATCCTGAAAATATTTTCCACTTTCATTAGTTCATTTTCGCATATATGTATCTAATAAATAGCCCTAAACTTGGAGGAATATAATTTAAATGGTTGGCATTTTAAACCCATACCAAAACATATACACGTATATATAACAAAATTCATTTTTCATTAAATTCATAAAAAATTTGGTTTAATATATATTTTTCCCCTTACCTGATTTCTTGAACTACTCCAACAGGGACCCCAAAGAAACCTGCGGCACTCACTCGAGTTCTGAATCAAAAATCCTAATTCCATTAAATTAACCCTAAATAAAATATTATTTTAATATTTCCTAGACTCATAAATTTCAAATAAATAATTATACCATCAAATATAACAAATTTACCTAATTTCCCAAAACACACTCTTGCTTTGGAGTGGGGCCTAGAAAACCCCAATTGGAAATTTACTTATGCCAAAATGATGACGATTACGACTAAGACCCCATGGTGGTGTCTGATCATCGATTTAACGATAAATTTAAGGAGAAATTAAGGATTTAGAGGAAATATACCTTTCCCTAGGAGTGGTGCCTATGCTGCTCCCACGATAAATCTGCTCCAATAGAAATATCAGTGGCGGAGGTAAGAACCCAGCGATACCTTCAATTTTTCAATTGGCCAAATATCTGCCGAGAAATTAGGGAGAGAAGGAGACGAGACGAGAAAGATGAAGAAAGGAGAGAGTGAGAGGTGAAGAGAAGCTGAGAGACGTCTAGCTTCTCAAATCTTCCTTTGGAAGATTCAACTAAATATCTAATACTATATATATTTTTTATATTAACATTATATATATATATATATATGTATATAAATACTTATTACTTTAACCATATATATACCTTAACCTTATACATATATACCCATCATATTATTTACTTAATTAATTCAATTAAATAACGTTCAATTAATTTATTAATTCAAATAAATAAATAAATAAATAATTAATTAATCTAATTTCATTTTATTCCAATTTTTTTCATACTTTTTTTTTACTTGTTTATTTAATTCATTAATTTAATAATTTTTAATTAATTAATTGACTGATAATTTTAATTAATTAAATTTTTTTAATAATAATTTTTTTTCGGGTTATTACATTCTTCCCTCCTTTAAGAAATTTCGTCCTCGAAATTCTACTAGCTAATCAATCATTTCCTTATTTCATACATTCATTGGCTCACTATATCCCAATATTTATATCAAATGATTTCCTACATTATCCACAATGAAATAAAATCATCATATAAACTTCTCAATCATCCATAGACAAATTAAATCATTATTATCTTAATCATAAACCTATATTTGCGCCCTTGACAACATCTGCCTCAGTCGGGATCAACGAGTACACTCGTGCTGGTCCACCTTTACTGAAAGATACCTGCTGGTTTCCCCCGATACCATAACCTATGAAATCAACTAACCAACCTCATACCACACATTTCCATATAGCACAATTTAAATATCAAACACCCAACTTGACCACAAACCATTTAATCACATAACCTAAATTATTCTCTTTCAAAGATTTTCTCCCTAAATTAACCAACCTAACCTTCGAGTTCAAATCCCAAGTTCTTATTTCTCTACTCGGAAACATCACCATCGATAGATTTATCATGATTTTCTGAAACTAGCTACTTCTTCAGAAAAACACAGAAGAATATCAAACGATTTCTGCCCTCAAACTTACAAAACACAACTCAATTCCTAATAGTATCGTAATCTACCCATCCCTATCCTTATCACAACTCAATCCTATACTCTGGTATAAATAATTCCTAACCTAATACTCTAACCTTTCCATATCCAAGTGATGTGAAATTAATCACACTTCTGGTTGGACATGGCTCTGATACCATCTGTAACGGCCTGACCCCCTAAGTGGGCCCGAAGTGCTACTAATCTATTTATTTACCTGATAATCCACATACTAATATCATGTACGCAGTCGGAAAACATAAATATAATCTCTACAAATATAATACTAGAGTTTACTATTCCTATTCATAACCCAAGTTAACTATTCACCACCTGTAATAACATATATACATGTCTCCAAAACATAATCCCCAAATACCAGTATTCTCAATCATCCATATCTCATAAAACTTAAAACATAGAACATAAAACATAAATTTATACAACTCAAAATTAACATAAAAATATACTCTTTTCTCTTTCTATTTCCCAAAAATGTTATAAAAACTCGAGCTCTCTAAGCTCAATCTCGAGAAAATCCTGAAAAAATGTATTTATATTCGGGTGAGACACATCTCAGTAAGGGAAAAAATAATATATTAAAGTTGCGTGTGGCTAACATAAGGTTCATAAATATCATTTTAATAACATTTGCAAAACGTTATCATAAATACTGAAATCGTTCTCTAAGCCTAATCAAACACATGCAAAAATATTTAACCCCACGAGATTACCCAAGGATAGGGGTGATTACCCGCCCATACAAGTAACACCCCTCTGCTCTGATATATTTGGCAACCCAAGGGTCACTACTGAAGCATACAAGAGCACTCACCTTACTCAGTAGCCCTCAGGTATTAGATTAATCTTGTACTCACACAATTAAAACAAAGGTTTACCAGCGAAGGCCCCAAGGATAGGGAAATCTACCCGCCCATACAAGTAGGTTCCCTCTGCCCTAGTACGTTATGCAACTATTGCCACATCTGAAGTTACTAGCACACTCGCCTTTCTCACTAGGTCCTCAGGCGAAGAGTATGCCCCGCCCAATCGTAACATGTTCTACAAGCATAGATACTTCTAATATTATAATACATTATTCTTTTTGTCATTATTCAACCATTCACATCTGTTCATGTTCTCAGCTTAAACATTGCATTGCATTTCACTTTAAGTGACTCTTTCCCATTTACATCGTTCACATTTCACATTTCATTCCATTGTCATTTCATTCCATTTTCATTTCATTCATTCGTACTACAGTTGCTCTTTAGCCATTATCAATTAGTCCACATAGAAATTGCCCTAGAATCTGCTAACACAACTCCTTTTAGCTGTCATCAGTTAGTTCACATATATATGTGCTAGAATCTACTAACACGACTTTCAACTGTCATATATTTACATGATTGCATTAACATACACAAGCAGCATGGTTCATATCATATTTAATTCTTAATACTTCACTTACTTAGCCTGCATCTCATTTAACACATATTTGCACAAAACATAGATTTACTCATGCCACACAATTTTAGCAATAAAACTCATACATTGCCTATAAAATAAGCCAACCAACATTTAACGTTTATATACTGAAAATACCTTTCATTTCTTACATAATTATCCTAAAATATTTTTCACTTTCATTAGTTCATTTTCGCATATACGTATCTAATAAACAGCGCTAAAGTCGGAAGAACATAATTTAAATGGTTTGCATTTTAAACTCATACTAAAACATATACACGTATATATAACACAATTCGTTTTTCATTAAATTCATAAAAATTTTGGTTTAATATATATTTTTCCTCTTACTTGGTTTCTTGAACTACGCTAACAGAGACATCGAAAAATACATGCGGTGCTCACCCGAGTCTTGAATCAAAAATCCTAATTTCATTAAATTAATCATAAATAAAATATTATTTTAGTATTTCCTAGACCTATAAAATTTAAATGAATAATTATACCATCAAATATAACCAATTTACCTAATTTCCCAAATCATACTCTCGCTTTGGAGTGGGGCCTAGAAAACCCTAATTGGAAATTTACTCACGCCAAAATGACGACATCATGTCTAGAACCCCGTGGTGGTGTCTGATCATTGATTTAACAGAAAATTTAAGGAGAAATTAAGGATTTAGAGGAAATACACCTTTCCCAAGGAGTGGTGCCTACACCGCTCCCACGATAAATCCGCTTCAATAGAAATATCAGTGGCAGAGCTAGGAACCCAGCGGTACCTTCTGTTTTTCGATCTGCCAAATATCCACAGAGACGTTGAGGAGAGATGGAGACGATACGAGAGAGACAAAGAAAGAATAGAGTGAGAGGCGTAGAGAAGTAGAGAGACATCTAGCTTCTCAAATCTTCCTTTGAAAGATTCAACTAAATATCTAATACTTATATTTTTTATATTAACATTATATATATATATATATATATATGTATAGATACTTATTACTTTAATCATATATATACCTTAACCTTATACATATATACCCATCATATTATTTACTTAATTAATTCAATTAAATAACGTTTAATTAATTTATTAATTCAATTAAATAAATAATTAAATAATAATTAATCTTATTTAATTTTCTTTCATACCATTTCTTTTTACTTGTTTAGTTAATACATTAATTTAATAATGTTTAATTAATTAATTGATTGATAATTTTAATTAATTAATTTTTTTAATAATAATTTTTTTTCGAGTTATTACGATTGCCATGCGACGGATTTTAAATTTTATAATAGACATATTTTTGAAAAATAAATTACTTGGGACTCAAACCTGTTCAAAACTTGGACACTACTCCAAGTAAACTTTTGGATCAAGTTAAATATTTTTCTAACACTATAAATACACCCAAGATCAATTAATTCAATCACCAAAAATCAATTACAACTCTCGTACTCTCTCAATTATTCTCAAACTCTCAAAGGCTCTCTCACTCTCATCTTGCATGAAATTTGTTGAGGCTTTGCTGACTCTCAATCTCGAATCTTGTGCTACAATTCTAAAATTCTTTCATCCCTTGAAAGAACTATTTGGTAATACACTCTTTGAGCTTCAATTTGAATTTTATATTTGAATTGCTTTGAAGTATATAGTATGAATTTGTACTAATAAGCTCTTTTGATAGCATCTTTTGTACACCTTCTTTTGAATCTTGTTTTGCAGTGATTTTGACAATTCCAAGGTATTTGGATTGTTGGCTAAGCGTGGAGTATCGCTTAGAGAGGTGTAGCTCTAGCCTAATTGAAGGAGTGACCAAGTGAGGGGTATCCCTTGGAGAGGCGGGCTCTAGCCTACTGAAGGAGTGTGTAACGGTGTTGTTCCACCCGGAAAAGGAACTGATATAGTGGAATTTTTTGGTGGTTTGCCAAAGGTGAGGACGTAGGCTGAGGATAAGACAAACCTCGTAAAAACCCGGTGTCTCTCTCTTTTCCTTACTCTTTTTATTTTCAGCATACATATAAATTGCGTGGATGTTTTAAATTCCTAATCATAAATACTACGGAGTTTGGAAATCAAATAAATTTAAATTTAAATTATTTTTGGGATTGCAAAAACCGAAAGGAAGTACATTGGTTTATCCATACTTAGCGGAAACCGTAAGGAAGTATGTTGATTGGTTAAACACCCAAAGACTCTTTAACTGAAATTTTATTTAAAGTCTAAAGCTTTTGGAAAGAGTATTGTATTTTATATTGCACTTCATATTGAGAAAGCAAAATCATATATATAGGGCTGCAAACAAACAAAAGCTGAATCTCATATTATGGTTGATTGGTTTGGTTGATTGATTGTTTACTTGATTGATTAAATAATTGTGTGGTTGTGAATTGTATCAAGGCTTAAGTTTTTGTTGTGTATTGAATAAATTAACAAGAAGCCAAAAATTCATTAAAAGAAGTAAAAGAGGTTAAAGAATCTTAAAAGGAATTAAAATAAAATTTTTAAATCCAATTCACCCCCTCTTTTGGGACTACACCTTAGTTTTCACTTTGCCACCTCTAGAAACCCAGCCTTAAGTTGCTTTCTGACTTCTTCTTTAATTTTTAGCAACTTTTCATGTAACGACCTGCCTATTTTACCGTATTATTTTTTTCCCACGTAATAAAAATTTTAATAATTCCAGCATCTTGTTAAACTATCATAATCATGATCAACCTGGACCCATGAGTACCAGTGATATACCTATCATACAACTCTAATACCCAAGCAGCAAAAAACATAAAATTACATACATGCCATACAATACCAAAAACCATACTAGAGTTCTACTAAATTTGTCGTTTATATATAGTCATCCACAAAAAAACTCAAAAAGTATCCTAGGGTCCTAATCACAAAAATCCATTTGACCCTATCTCACCTATTTACCCTTCTAACAAGGTAGTTTGGTTAACTCCTACTGCTGCGGAGCTTTATCCGCCATTCTACCTAGATTTCCTAAAATATTCGTATGGCTGGGGTGAGACACTTCTCAGTAAGGGAGATAAACAAATATCAGTATGTGGTGACATGAGTATTCTCGTGATAAATATAAATAGTACATAAATCATATCTGTAAAAATTGTCTATTTAATTTCTAAATAAAAATAATTAATTGTAATATCATACTATATTTCTGTAACATGTAAATCATCTTATATAACTGTACAATACGTGAAATAATACCCTGGATGGATAGCTAGCAGATGTCATGTCTTACCCACACATGACTAGGTTGTGCGACCTGATGGCAGGACCTTGCAGTGGCTGGCCGACCACGCTAAGTCAAACATAACTCTGTAAGTACGATGGGCTTGCCCTCACTTGGTCTGGACTGCTAGGGGACACTTGCACTACCATGAAGCCACATTGATTGCCATCTCCCACACTCTATCTGAGATGTGTGGTAGCACTAACATAATCATGATCCTGAACATATAACTATGGTACTGTGCTTTGTGAAACTAAACCAAGTCATCCGGGTTCTAATATCATATAGTACGTTTCATATACTGATACATGACTGTTTCATATTTATAATAATATTTGACATGATAGTATTTTTTATGAAATTTGACATATCATACATAATCACGACATTTGCGTCGGCATATCATAACATGTAAGTTACGACATCTGTGCCTGCCATATCATATCATATAAATCACAGCATCTACGCTGACATATCATATTGTATAAATCACGGCATCTGCGCCGACATAATATGTAACATACTGAATCATAATATTTTTATACTGTTAACGTATTATTTAAAAACCATAGTTCCTGTACTATTTTTATGGTTTTCATGAAAACTACCACAACATGCGTATTCTGAAGAAAACATTGTTGACTCTACGAGTTTAATCCGGTTTTGATAATGAAAAATCACTTGGTATTTGATCAGTGCATTAAGTTTGTGAATAGGAACCATATAAGCATGCACAGAAAGATAACGAGTCATGGAAGCCATAAAGTAAAGCTGACACATCTTGGCAAGATCCATGGAACTCAAAGAGTATGAGAATCAAGATGCAAGCGGCAAAGTTCAAGAACATCTTGGAAATGAGTATTTAGAACTCATGTACTTACATTTTCATATGATTTAATTTGAGACTCAACATAACTTAGAATGATTTTAGGATTCATGCATTTCATGTATATCATTAGGGGACTTTCATGGACTTAAAAATATTCTTAAAACCTTCGAAAGTGCCTTTATTAAAGAGCCAAGAAAGAAAGTAAAATAGAATTTTAAATTAAAAAAAAAAAAAAGGAAAATTGAAAAAAATGGGACTTCAGTAGCCTGAACTCACCCTCAATAGCCTGAAGAATTTCTTTAGGAGCCTGAAGATTAAGTTCGTAGCCTGAAGAATTAATAGGAAAACACAACAAGAAGGCCGAGGTACTTCGGTTGCTTGAAGTGGAACTTCAGTCGCCTGAAGTCACTTTAGGAGCCTGAACTTCAACATTAGTAGCCTGAAGTCGTGGGAAAGTTTAAAAATCATATTTTTATTAAATGAACTCGCAAGCTATTTCTTTGATCCAACGGTTGAGATCAATCCTAAGGTTAAGACACTATAAATACTAAATATCTAAACCCTAGAACCAAGCTAAGACACTCAAGAAAGAGAAGAACACATCTTGTTGAAAAAACATTGAAAACTTGCTCTTATTGCTATACGATTGCCTACACTTCAACTTCTACTCATCGAGCTTGGGCAAATCAACTCAGAATCTCAAAGGGATCTGTCTTATACATCTTGATTGTCAACTTGGTATTGAGGTTTGATCATTCAAGTTAATATTTTCAAGAGTTTCCCATCCCATCACTTGTTATTGAATATCATTAGAAAAGTTTGATCTTGAGCGTGCACATACATATAAAAATTTCTTTTGAAAAGATCATTACTTGAGAAAGTTTTTTAGCTATTGGTTGATTGGTTTTTTGATTCAAGAGTATATATGTATATATATATTGTTCATAGAGATTATTATTGCAAAATCTATTTTTGATTAAGTATTAAGAGGTTGATCTTGAGTGTGCATATATATATATATATATATATATATATATATATATATATATATTAAATCACTTTGATAAGAATACCACTTGAAAAGAGCTTTACCTATTGATTAAATATTTTAGGTTCAAGTGAGTTTTTCCATTCAAAGACTCAATACTTTTAATATTACAAATCCACTTGATTAGATATCCTTGGAGTTCTTAAATACATATATTGTTGAAGGATATTTTCTGAAATAGATTACATTGGTTTTTGATCTTTGGAATACATATCTATATATATTTGCATATTGCAAAGGTTGTGTTGTGATTGAATATTTGAAAGAAAGCTTTGTGATTTTGATTGATTTAATGTTCAAGACAAAGTTTTTATTAATAAGTTCACATCAAATATATTTGTGCATTTTTGCAAAGTGAACTAAGAACCCTAATATACTCCAAAGAATTTCAAATATTTCTTTACTTGGGAGTTTTTTGATAAAAAGGGTTTTGTGTGTTAAAGCATATCATACATAAACGATTGTATCGTTTCCATACATTCTGAGCTTCAAGTTACATCATATGTCAATATACTAGGAATTTGAATTGTACTCACCAGCTTTTGTTAGAAGCAACATTGAGTGTTTGCAAATTTGAGCCAAAATTGTAAACACGGTTCGGGTTGTAAACCGGGTGTGAGGAGGAAACTGTAACTCTTGTAAGCAGTAGATTAGGAGGAAGTTGTACCTCTTGTAAGTGGCGGATTAAAAGGGAGTTGTACCTCTTGTAAGCAGCGGATTGTAAGGGAAGCTCTATCCCAATTTGAGGAGGTGGGATTATAATGGAATCCTTGAGTGGGTTGCTCAAGGCGAAGACGTGACCGGGTTGGTTGGAACTCGCAAAATCGTGGGTTCATTCTCTCTTCCCTTATCCTTTTTTTTTTTTTTCCGTATCATATTTCAATTTCCTATTTGCTTGTGTATGTTGAATAACTTTACGCGCATTTAATTGGGTAAAATAGAATTCATTGATTTAGTAATTCCAATCAACATCAAATTCTAGCCATTATATAGTTAAACATAGAAATAGGGATTGATTGGTAAATAAGTTTGAAAGATTTTTTTAAAATACCCAATTCACCCCTCTCTTGGGATTACACCTTAATCAACAATTGGTATCAGAGCGGGTTTACATAGACTTAATAGTTCATTTGTAAAAAGATCACATGGCACACATCGGAGTAACCCCTTTCGATGAGAGACGATCTTATCTTAGTCCTCCAATATTTTACGGTGAAAATTTTTCGGCTTGGAAACTGAAAATGAGTGTTTTTATAAAATCAATGGACTGGAAGGCCTGACAAGTAATAGTTAAAGGAATTAGTGTGTCTTCAAATGAAAATAATGCTAGTTTAATACATGCAAATTCAAATGCCATGGATATGCTTTATCATGCTTTAGACTCTAACATTTTTCATGAAGTTACGACATGTACATGTGCAAGAGATATGTGGGAAGAACTTGATAGGAAGTATGGAGAAACCTTGGAGAAAGAAACCACCACTCTGGAAATGTCAAGTTCAAATGATCAAGAGGTGGCAAAATGCAAACAAAATGAGTTAGTCAAGGAAGAGGTATATGTATTTCAGCCTAGCTCATATAATGATTTATTTATTGATTTATGTGATGATTTTTGTGATAAATCTTGCAATAAATCTTATGAAAATTCATGTGATGAATCCTGCGTTGTACTATGCAATGAATCATGTGTTAAATCATATGTAGATAATTCTAATAATGATTCTTGCAGTGTCCCTTGTGACAATATTGCTATTGATGCATGCAATAATTCAAATGATGGATATTATGACAATTTTTGTAATGAATCAAGTATAAAATCATCTGTGGATAATTTCTTAAATAATGCATGCAATGATTCATATGATGTTTATTGTGATAAATTTTGGGTGGAATCACGTGTTGAATCATGTAATGAAAGCATGTCTTCATATGGACATCTAGAAAAAGATTTAGTCAAAATGCATTAGCTTCTAGCTAGGATATCTAAGGAGAAAATGTGGTTGACAAATGAAAATGGAAGGATAGCTAAACAATTAGAGGAATTAAAAGATTATCATGCTATTCTAGAAAAGAAGAAAATCATGAAGATCTTGAAGATCACATGTTTAGATAGAAAAATAGATGAACATGCTAAAGAGAGTTTGAATAAACCCTTAGAAGTTAAAAGAAAGTATATTTCCAAAATGGATTTGGATGCAACTCAAAAATTCCATAGGTATGCCACATTAAGTAAGAAGAGAAGAAATAAGGATACTTTCCCACGAATATACAAAACTTGCTTGTTTTGTAAAATGAAAAGACATACCCGATATAAGTGTCCACATAGAGGTGTTTGAGACAAAAACAAGAAAATGACTTGGGTAATCAAGAAAGGTTCAAATTGGAATCACATGACCATTTAATTCTTTCCTTGCTTTTAGGACTAGTTAAAGGGACGTGATAAGTAATAGGCTTGGGAATAGTGTATGCTTAAATTGTAAATCTTTGTATGTGTATCTACTACACTAGTATTACACTAAGAATCCTACAAGAAAGTCAAGTCAATATGATTCGTGTGAGTAATATATCCAAACTAAGTATCTAATGTCTCTATATCGTAATGATTGGATAAAATGTTAAGATATTGAATAGCACACAAATCTTGATGTACTCAAAAGTGAAGGTTGAGAGATTAACAGCTAAAATATTGGGAACTTTATATCTTAGCAATGAGTAACATAAATCATAACATTGAAGAATAAATTCACTTCCAAATGGATTAAAGCATTTCTGTTTAACGAATAATTCTTAGTGCTTAACACATGCTTAAATATTAAAATCCTAAGTTAAGCAGATCATGTCCAATGCATAAGACTGAGCGTTCGGAATAAATCATATATTAAAAATCATCTAATCCTAAACTCACTCTTGGAGCCTCAAAGGATTAAAATCAGTCATCACTCTAGCCACAAGCACTAATAATCATAAACACTATAGCTTTCAAGTGCTTATTAAAAGATATCCCATTATAATCAAATCTGGGGCATTCTCTAAGGGAATAAAATTGTTTACAAAGACATTCTTAATGAATATTCCCGTTGTGCTTAAAACATAAAAATCCCTAAGTTTGATATGTGATTAAGCAACATCCTCCACAAGAAATCTTTACCATACCACGATCATATCTGGTAAAGATTCATCCATTATAGGGTCGTAACCTTGCTTAATATTGAAGACGTACTTATAAGGTACCGTCCAATAATTGGATAATCAGAAATACCTAAAATGTAGTATTCCAAAATTAATATTATTCAAAATTGCTCTTTGCCTAAGTAGTTGGATATATTCACTTCCACGAAAATATTTTGAATATTGTCCACACACAATGAATATTCTTCCAAATTTAATGATAATTAAATTGTTAAGAGTATCTGCAAAATCTTACCTCACAAGCTCTCAAACTTCAAGTCAAATCTATTAGAAGAGTTTGAATGTGTCAAATTGCTAAGTTATATGCTATAGGTTTCAATCTATATGAAAATGCAAATGACTAAAACCTGTGCATTGAGATCCATAAGAAAAGAAACAGTATAGACTTATGACCTTGAAGTAAAATGGTTTATGATCTTTTGGTTTTTTAAGCAAAGCAGGTAAAGTCAAGTATAAATCATGCAAAATTTTAGAACACTTGGCTAAACTGGTGAAGAATGATTACAAGGAAAAGACATAAGAATATGATAAGGGTATTACTGAAAGGGAGCAAATTAGCTTGAAAATACTATGACCCTGAAACATAAGCATAATCACATTTAGTATCATATTTTGTATGTACATCTGGAATCAAATCATGAATGGTTTGTTTCTTGTGCGCATATTTGATACAACATGTAAGCCACATGATTTCTGTTTAAAACTATATTGAACTAAACTTGTTGCGTGCTTGAAAATATTTAGGGGAGCTGAGCTCCACTCCTAGAGAAAAAGCATAAAGAACTCATGTGCATCATAGTATCACTCTATTTGGTCTAAAAGAATTCACAATGATTGCTTATATGGCTTTGAACTAGTAGTGAAATTAAACCTTGATAAGTATAAGCATTTCATTTCATCTATGCAAGTATTCAAATTCATAGGGGGAGCATCTGGAAATTATTGCTTATCTTATTATGCTTACCAATATGTCTTGTGCTTAGTTGCACAGTGAACTTTCTATAGCATGCACTCAATTATGATGATTATATTGAATACTCTAAATGGAAAATATAGTGCTTTATCAAAAAAAAAAAGGAAAAGTGCTTGAGTTAACCATATGATCTTGTTTTGAAATGCATTGATATAATTAGGATCTGTATGATTAGACTTTCTGGTTACAATTCTTTTCAAAATGTACTTAAAAGCAAATATCTATAGAAAAACTTGTTTTGAAGATTCGAAAAGGTGAGAGAAATATACCAGAGTAAATTTTTGGATGAGAACTTAAGCGGGAGAGATTTTTTTTAAATTGCATAATCCGTAATGTGTATGAGCTTAAGGAAGTAAAATATGAGAGAACTTTTCTGAACTAAAATAAACATGGTTGCCTAGAATTATATTAGATAACATAATTCAGGAGGAGCAACTTCACTTAAGATGTAATCACTTAGTATCAAATCAATCAAATTTTGATATCGCATTAATCAACATTTGGTATCAACATTTTGTTCACATTTGATATAACATTAGTTCACATTTGATATCCCATCAATCAATAATTGGTATCCTCACATAATTGCTGAAACTTATGCAAGGGGGATGGTTGATGTAAAAAGGGGAGAAGTAAAGTCTGTTAAAAATCTAATGGTTGAACAAGATTAAAACTTTAAGATTTCAAAGGGGAGAAGAACATAAAGGTATATCCATTCGTGTCTTATTATTATACACCTTTTTGTTGATGTCAAAAGGGGGAGAAAAATTGGGAGCAAAAATAATAACACACAACAATCAGAAGCAAAGAAAAATCAGGAGCAAAAATTGTTATTGAAGTTATGCAAATGGTGAGATATACAAAGGGAGAGAAACTGTTGTTGATGTCATGGATTGAAACATCATGAGCATATTCAGGAACTTTGTGTATGAATATGAGCATATTGTTATTCATTGAATATTTGATGCATTCATTGAGGGGGAGCCTTGTTAGGCGTAACCCATTATACACACACACACACACACACACACACACACACACACACATATATATATATATATATATATATATATATATATTTTGCTCGTGCATTTGTCATCATCAAAAAGGGGGAGATTGTTGACTCTACGAGTCCAATCCGGTTTTGATAATGACAAATCACTTGATATTTGATCTGTGCATTGAGTTTGTGAATAGGAACCATATAAGCGTGCACAGAAAGATAACGAGTCATGGAAGCCATAAAGTAAAGCTGACACATCTTAGCAAGATCCATGGAACTTAAAGAGTACAAGAATCAAGATGCAAGCGGCAAAGTTCAAGAACATTTTGGGAATGGGTATTTAGAACTCATGTACTAGCATTTTCATATGATTTAATTTGAGACTCAACATAACTTAGAATGATTTTAGGATTCATGCATTTCATGTATATCATTAGGGGCCTTTCATGGACTTAGAAATATTCTTAAAACCTTGGAAAGTACCTTTATAAAAGAGCCAAGAAAGAAAATAAAATAGATTTTTAAGTTAAAAAAAAAAAATTGAGAAAAAGGGGACTTCAGTAGCCTGAACTCACCCTCAGTAGCCTGAAGAATTTCTTTAGGAGCCTGAAGATTAAGTTCAATAGCCTGAAGAGTTAATAGGAAAACACAGCAAGAAGGTCGAGATACTTCGATTGCCTAAAGTGGAACTTCAGTCGCCTGAAGTCACTTTGGGAGCCTGAACTTCAACATTAGTAGCCTGAAGTCGCAAGAAAGTTTAAAAATTAGACTTTTATTAAACGAACTCGTGAGCTATTTGTTGACCCTATGGGTCATACCCTGTTTTGATTATGACAAATACTCTGGTATTTAATGACTGCCGAGTTGATGTGCAGGTTTATCTTGGTAGTATCCTATGATGGCACTCAGAGACCCGGAGGAAAACGAAGACGAAGACCCTAGATATAATTTATTTGTTGTATGTTATATTCGGGTTTGTAATAATTAAATAGGAAAGGTCTGTAATAGTAAATAGGGCTTTGATTGTAATAATTACATGCATCACCTGCATGGCTTAATACGTAAGCTCAAAAGGAAAATGACCTTAGACAGACCTTAGGGAATACCCTTCGGTCGACCGACACTAGACTTTTTCGGTGTCTTCAAATTGGATCCCAAGTGACCCTAGGACACACACATTTACACATATGTTTGTTAGGCACTTGAATAGGGCTTGTTTGTTTCGAAACGGGACCGAAATGCGCACATGGTGCACTTTCGGTTGACTAGCAAAGTCAGTTCATTTTGGCCCGGTTGACCAAAACAGATAGTTCAAAAGGCCTCGGTCAACTGAAACATCTGGTCGACCAAAATAGATAGTTCAAAAGGCCCTAGTCGACCGAAACATCTGGTCGACCAAAACAGATAGTTCGAAAGGCCCTGGTCGATCAAAACCTCACTGGGTCAAAGTTTGACCATCTGGTCGACCGAATCAGGTAGTTTAAAAGGCCCTGGTTGACCGAAAACCTCTGTGGTCAATATTTTGACCATCTGGTCGACTGACCACTTTTCTACTCCAACTACTTGGTTGACCGGAGGGTCCTCGGGAGAATTCCCAGCGGTCTGGTCGATCGAACCAAGCAGTTCAAAATGGCCTGGTCGACTGAACCTCAGAAAATTGAGAAATCTTCTTCTCCTGGTCGACCGAGACCTTAGTTCAAAAGTCCCCTGGTCGACCGAACCATATGAGACTTGGTCTACCGAACTTGTTCTGGTCGATCGGACCTCTCAGGTTGCCCTAATTTTTTACCGCTGTTAATAATTTTTAAGCAGGGTTAAAATGCTTTAAACATCATTAAACTTTTCTAATAATACCCAATAGGTCCCCAACGGTCATATTTTCTCCAATATCTATATATATGAGCTCATTTGAGAAAATTAAGAGAGATTAGTAGATTGGATTAGGGTAAAATTCTCTGAAAATCATAAAACCTATAATTCTCATCTTTGAGCCTCCAACACTTATTCTTACCAGATCTTCCTCTCAAACATTTTTGTAAGTGTGATTTAAGTGTTGTTGATTTCTAGGGTTACTCTCCCAAGTGCGGTAATTGTTTTTGACGATTTTGATTGAGAGCTAACCCAAATATTCTTAGGGGACTTTGTTAATAAGTCTCTCTTAAGAAGACTTATATTAAACTTCCAAGTATTGCACATTCATTGCAATACCTTGTGAAGTTTTGTATTTGGTGTGGATTGCAAAAACCATTTCAAAATACTTTCAAATATTCAGTGTGCTTTGTCTTGATAAATCTTTAAAGAGATATTTGTTTGTGTGAGAAAAATCTTTGTTGCAATATTCATTGATTTATATCTATAGTTGAATACAAAGATTAAACTCTTTTTGCAAACCAAACTTATACATTGCTAGAGCTTCATATACATATATGTATTGAGCTTCATATACATATATGTATTGAGAAAACTTGATGATTGAAATGTATGAAGTTTGGATAATATCTTTGTTTGAGCACTTAGATTGAATATCCTGTGATACAAAGATCATTTAGGTTTGCACTCTCACGCACTCATTACAACGATAGTAAATCTATTTGAGAGTTGACATGTACCACATTGAGCTTACATATTGAATCACACTGTGGTGTTTGTGATTGCGCGTATCTGGGTACACATCTGCTTTACTTGAAAGCTTAATCATTGTACCATTTGATTGTATTTTAAATATTGTTGTATTTCCAGGCATGGGCCTGAAGAGGGAAACTAGCCCTGGAATAGTCCCGGATTGACTTAGACCCGGTTAGGAAAGCTAGGTGCGTCGTCCTGTTAAGGCGTGTAGGTTGAGGTCAGCCCCGCTAATTGACCTGGTTAAGGTTAAGGTCAGCACTATGCTAATTTGACCTGGTTGTAAACGGTGCCGCTCCACCCTTAAGTGAGCTATTAGTGGAATCCTCAAGCTTGCAAGCTTGAGGCGGGGACGTAGGCACAGTTGGCCGAACCCCGATAACATATCGTGTTTGCTTATATTTCTGCATTTTATATTTATCGCACGTGTATGTTATGGGTGAATGATGCGTATGACTTAATTTCCACAGTATATTTATCTACGCATTTGGAAATTGTATAGACTGATCCTAGGTTGTGTACATACCGTTGTTGCATAGATCAACCTAGATGAAAAGGTTTTAAAATTCCAATTCACCCCCCCTCTTGGGAATACACCAATTCTAACACTATTTCTTTGATCCAACGGTTGAAATCAATCCTAACGTTAAGACACTATAAATACTAAATATCTAAACCCTAGAACCAAGCTAGGAAACTCAAGAAAGAGAAGAACACATCTTGTTGAAAACACATTGAAAACTTGCTTTTATTGATATACAATTGCCTACACTTCAACTTCTACTCATCTAGCTTGGGTAAATCAACTCAGAATCTCAAAGGGATCTGTCTTATACATCTTGATTGTCAACTTGGTATTGAGGTTTGATCATTCAAGTTAATATTTTCAAGAGTTTCCCATCCCATCACTTGTTATTGAATATCATTAGAAAAGTTTGATCTTGAGAGTGTGCATACATATAAAAAAGATCATTACTTGAGAAAGTTTTTTAGCTATTGGTTGATTGGTTTTTTGATTCAAGAGTATATATGTATATATATATATATTGTTCATAGAGATTATTATTGCAAAATCTATTTTTGATTAAGTATTAAGAGGTTGATCTTGAGTGTGCATATATATATTAAATCACTTTGATAAGAATACCACTTGAAAAGAGCTTTACCTATTGATTAAATATTTTAGGTTCAAGTGAGTTTTTCCATTCAAAGATTCAATACTTTTAATACTACAAATCCACTTGATTAGATATCCTTGGAGTTCTTAAATACATATATTGTTAAAGGATATTTTCTGAGATAGATTACATTGGTTTTCGATCTTTGGAATTCATATCTATATATATTTGCATATTGCAAAGGTTGTGTTGTGATTGAATATTTGAAAGAAAGCTTTGTGATTTTGATTGATTTAATGTTCAAGACAAAGTTTTTATTAATAAGTTCACATCAAATATATTTGTGCATTTTTGCAAAGTGAACTAAGAACCCTAATATACTCCAAAGAATTTCAAATATTTCTTTACTTGGGAATTTTTTGATAAAAAGGGTTTTGTGTGTTAAAGCATATCATACATAAACGATTGTATCGTTTCCATACATTCTAAGCTTCAAGTTGCATCATATGTCAATATACTAGGATTTTGAATTGTACTCACCAGCTTTTGTTAGAAGCAACATTGAGTGTTTGCAAATTTGAGCCTAAATTGTAAACATGGTTCGGGTTATTAACCAGGTGTGAGGAGGAAACTGTACCTCTTGTAAGTAGCGGATTAAGAGGAAGTTGTATCACTTGTAAGCAGCGGATTAGAATAGAATTGTACGTCTTGTAAGCAGCGGATTGTAAGGGAAGCTACATCCCAGTTTAAGAAGCAGGGATTATAGTGGAATCCTTGAGTGGGTTGCTCAAGGTGAGGACATAGGACGAGTTGGCTGAACCTCGTAAAATCATGGTTGCATTCTCTCTTCCCTTATCCTTTTTATTTTCTGCATCATATTTCAATTTCCTATTTGCTTGTGTATGTTGAATAACTTTACACGCATTTAATTGGGTAAAAGGGAATTCATTGATTTAGTAATTCAAATCAACATCAAATTCCCGCGATTAATTAGTTAAACATAGAAGTAGGGATTGATTGGTAAATAAGTTTCAAAGATTTTTTTAAAATACCCAATTCACCCCCCCCCCCTCTTGGGATTACACCTTAATCAACAAACATAATATTTTGCTATAACATAATTTTGATAAAAAAATCATACTCATGCCACACAAGTGTAAGTAATGTTTCAACATAAAATCTGAACTAAAATCATATTTCCTGATAAAATATATTAAAACCATTTCCATGTTCAACAACAGTATTTCCCCAACATAGTTCCATATAATACATATTTTTCTAAAAGTAATTGCTATATAATAATAAATAATTTCGTGAAAATGATGACTTAATTTATCCCCTTACTTGGCTTACCGAGAGCTCACAATTAAACCCAAATTTACACTCGTGGTGTTCCCAACTCAACACCCTGAAATTTACATTTTCCCTAACAAAACTTCAGTATTATTCCATCTACTACACTTTCCATAGTCCAGAAATACCAAATACCTTATAAAACTCAAAATAACCAACTTACCCAGATTTTGGGATGGTGCCCAAGTTGGCTTAAGCAATAAACTACTCCAACAGGCTTATAAAGAATCTTCCCAAGAGTAGCGTGGCAACTTTCGATCGTCAAACCGACATAGGACGAAGCCAAAAATCTAGAGAGAAGGAGGGAGAGACGAGGTTTAGAGAGAAAGAGGGTTTCATCCAAAAATTTCGCTGAAAAACCCGAATTTGGTATATTTATATAGTGCATATTTGTCAATGAGACACGTCACTTCGTTGACGAACTCGTAACCCTTGTCGATGAACTTTAGGCTGCTAAACCCCTCTCGGTATGTTCTAGTTGACGAGATACGAGTCCACGTCGACAAGCCCAAGAAGGCTGCTCATCGACGAGCGCTCTGCGTTTGTCGATGAGACCGTGTTGAGTCCCTTTTGAAAAATCCTTTCCTCTCCTTTCTTTTATTTAATTATTTCTTCGGGTCTCTACATTTAAGGTCTCATCCTCCTCAATTGTTGCTTCACAGGCTTACTATATGGGAAAATGGGTACCCAATGTGTTACTATATCAGTATTTAATCTAGGCATATTTTGGTATGACCAAGCAAATACATCAATGTATTCCCACAACAGACTAACCCTTATTCCCTTTTCTTTGTCACATAATAGTGCCCTATTTTTTACCTTCTTTGGCTCCTCTTCGGTTCCCAAGTTAGTTATTAAAATGGGATCCTTACTAGAAACTGCTTTTTTCCCTTCAAGTTCTATCATCCTTAATATTTCAAGAGGTAATCCAACTCTTCCTCATCCACCTCTACCTCATTGATTATATTTTCAAAGTCAACTTCTTCCTCAGGGTCCTTAATACCAATAAATTCATTCCCTATATTTATGCACAAAACACAACTGAACCAGACAATTTTTTGCAAAAGTAATTAAGGAAAAATGCAATGTGATGTGACTAAAAATGCACGATTATTTCATTAAAATTTGAAAATGACTTAAAATATAAAGAAAACAAATGAGGTATGATACCCTAAAAAACTTTTCAAATTACATTGACTCGCCCATCATTGGGTACTTGAACATTTTCCAATTGTTCAATTCTATGTCTGCTGAAGTGGGATATACCCAATTTTCTGGACTTTCCTCTATACCTATCTGACCTACCATAGAGATGATCAACTTCCCAAACTTCTAATTTAGCTACTTTGATAACCCTGCCTCCAACTCGTCATCTAGCCTTAGCATTCCCCCACTCCAAAAGGTTTCGGATAATGTACGATTTTTGATCCTCTCTTAAAAAACTTCATGTCCAAAGAGAACCCCATCCTTTTTTTCTTTCTTTCTTCTATCCTTTTTCTATATTTTGCACATGTAGAGACATACCCTAGACAAAACTCTTCTTCTGCCCTCGGTAACTGTATAGGCATTGAAACCTCCTTGCAATTCCTTGCCTAGACCTCCTCTCGGACTATATCCTCCTTGGATCATTTCCTTCGCTACCATTTCTACCGCCGTTGAAATCTGCGGTTGAGGAATTGGAGAACCTTAGGATGTATAAATCATACTTACTACCTTAAAGGAATGAAATAAATCCTCAAGATCTTCATCAATAACTTCCATATAAGGAGTCGAAGAAGGGTTTGTCACCATTAGATCAGTTTCCCCATATACACAGATTAACTTTCCTTCCACCAGAAACATCACTTTTTGGTGAAGTGATGATGGCACAACTCCTGCCATATGTATCCATGGCCTCCTTAACAGGAAACTATACGAAGGTGATATAGTCATAGCCTGAAATGTAACATTGAAAATCATGGGCCCAACCTGGATTAGTATCTCAATAATTCCCACTTACTCCCTGCGAGTCCCATCAAAGGCTCTAACTTTCAAATTACTCAATTGCATATGCAAGAAATCAATTGGCAGCTTCTGTAGTGTAGACATTGGCATCACATTCAAATATGAACCATTATCACTTAGCACCTTTGCAACTATATGATCCCTATATTTGGTAGAAATGGGAAGTGCCTTGATATGCACCCATCCCTTCGGTGGAATTTCCTCATCAGTGAAAGTCACAAAATTGGCTGCTATGAGACCTCCAATGATATGATCAAAATTTTCCACACTGATATCATGTGGGATGTATGCCTAAATCATAACTTTCATGACTGCCTCCCTATGTGCCTCTGAGCTAAGAAGCAAAGAAAGTACAAAGATGCGAGAAGGAAGCTTATTAAGTTGCTTAACTATGTTGTACTCACTTTGTTTTATAATCTTCAAGAACTCAGTGACATCCTTGTGGGAAACTGGCTCCTTTATCCTTCTTCCCAATTTTATCTCTCTTGGTTATTTCCTCTTTTGAATCTCTTCCTTCCTTTCATTTTTATCTTTATGAAAACCCTCCAAATTCTTTTTCAGTTCTAGCTGGGGAACTTCCTCCTCTAAAGATTTAAGTATGTCCAGTGGTGGTAAAGTCTCAAACTAGGGCTACTATCTAGCACCTGCAACTTGTACCTTAAGTGGTGGAGAAAAATCTACCAAACAATCCAAAGCTTCAAGGAAATTTTCATTAGTAGGGTTAGTCTCCTCATTAAGTAAAAATTCAAATGTCCGAAAAATAAACTCATTATCAGGGGAAGGGAGAGTTGAGCCATTAATTTCTGTAGGTACCAAAATCTCTACAGCATTTAGATCGCTTGTGTCATCAAAATGGCTTGGCATTTTGCAAGCATTGAAGACATTCAACTCAAGTCCCATGTTCCCAAAAGTAAGCTTCAGAACACCAGTTCTATAGTTGATCAATGCATTTGATGTAGCCAAGAATGGTCATCCCAGGATGACAAGTGCTTGAGAATTGTTGACATTTGACTACTACATATCCAGGATTACAAAGTTAGTTGTGTAGCAAAATCTGTCAACTTTTACAAGCACCTCTTCCAAAACTCCCCTTGGTCTCTTGATTGACCTATCGACTAATTGCAGCATGAGTGTAGTTTCCTTTAACTCTCCTAGTCCAAGTTGCTCATAAAGTGAGTATGGGGACTGGTTCACATAACTACCGAAGTCCAGCAAAGCTCTAGCAATTCAGGAGTCACCAATCATGATGGAAATTGTAGGAGAACCTAGATCTCTATACTTTGGAGGAGTCCCACACTAGATGATTCAACTAACTTGTTCCGTTAAGAAGGCTTTCTTCTTCACATTCAACTACCTCTTCATTGAGCACAACTCTTTTAGAAACTTGGCATAAGAAAGAAATTTCTAAATGGCCTCCAGTAGTGGAATGTTAATTTTCATTTTTTTAAACACCTCAAAAATCTTTTTTTGCTGCTTACTCTTGGTGGCCGACAATAATCTCTGAGGGTATGGTGTTGTAGGGGCATACTCCTTCCTCAACTCCTCAGTTTTCTGACCCAAATGCTCAATCTCCTTTCGCTGATCCCCACCTTTTTCAACATATGCCTTAGATGACTTCGACACATCTTCCAAGGCTTTTGGACATTTATCAGGCTTAGGAACATTTTCAGCTGATGGCCTTGGTACAACCTGCTCAATTTTCTTACCATTTCTGATTGTGATAACAACTTTCACTGGCTTTACAACTTTATTCTCATCTGAATGCACCTATGACTTCTTGTACACTTGTGGGTTGGGTTAAGTTTGAGTTGGAAATTTACCTTGCTCCAAAGTGTTCAAAGTAGTTGTCATTTTGCTAAGTGTGCCTCTGATATCACTGATGGCCTGAGAATTCTGAGTGTTGGTTATATTTTGGTTTTCCAGAAATTGCTGAAAGGTGGTAGCCATCTGAGCAACTATATCATCTAGTGATTTCTTAGGAGGTTGAAAAGGCTACTAATACTAAGCCATGGGGTACTACTGAAAAGCTCCCTAAGGAGGTGCAGCTAGTTAGCTTGATTGTCCTGGATCATTTCTCTATGAAAAACTAGGGTGAAACTACCATGTTAGGGTGTAAGTATTTGTGATTGGTGGATTCTGAGGTCGACCCGCCTAGCTTACATTCTGAGGCTGCTTTGTATCATTCTACTGATACATCAACAAAGTAGGACATTCCAACGTTTTATGACTTGTGTCAGCACATAGAGCACAAAATTCCTGAGCTTTTTTTACTACCTTTACTTTTTCCATCTCCATAACATCCAATCTTCTAGTGATTGCAGCTGGACATGCCTGAACATCAATGTCATTCTTCAGCTCATATCACCCTCCACCAATTATTGCTCTCAATGCTTGAGCTGCAATTGGTTTTTTGTCATTCCTGGTAGTCCATTGCTAAGCATTTTCAGCTAAATAATCAAGAAAACCAAGTGTCTCATTAGGCTCCTTATTGAAGAAATTCCTTGTACACATTGTATGGATAAATTACTTCGATTCAGGGGTCAAAGCAGTGTAGAAATAATTCAACAATCGCCATGACTTGAACCCATGATGAGGACACATGTTGACCAGTTCTTTAAATTTTTCCCAGCTTGCATGAAAAGTCTTATCATCTCTCTGCATTAATTGACTAATTTTTTCCTACAAAGATTGAGTTCTCTATAAGGAAAAAACTTATGCAGAAATTCTTTTTACATGTCAGGCCATCCAGCAATAGAATTTGGCCTAAGAGAATTAAATCACGCCTTAACCTTGTCTTTCAATGAAAAAGGAAAAAATGCAATCTAATCATCTCATTAGTAACAACCCTATTCATGAATGTAGTACAAGCAAGTTCAAAATCAATTAAGTGCTGATATGGATTTTCAGACTTCATCCCATGAAACTGAGGTATCACATACATCATTCCATGCTAAATATTAAAATTCTGTGCATTCTCAGGTAATATGATGCAAGATGGTTGTATGGTTTGTGTGAGCTGCAGATAATCCTTAAGTGTCTTAGGAACTTGTTCAGCCATGTTATCAACAAAAAAAAAAAAAAGATTTTCTAAACCAAAATCAGAGTCAAAATAAAGGCTAGAATCCAATTTAACACTCGACACGCTACTACTTGGATTGTGATGCACGCGATACAATCTATTTGTGTTGTCCTTAGCCCACGACATCAAACATGAGTGCCAAAAATATAAAATGCTTCAAACAACTAAGGCAAAATAAATTACAAGAAAGAAGAAAAATAAGAAAATAATAACACTAATGATGAAAATGAGAAAGTGAGCAGTATAAAATTTAAACAAAGAAAACTAAACAAAGGAATGAAAAAGCAAGTAATAGGAAAATTTTGAACTAAGCTAACCGCTCCCCGACGATGGCACCAAAAACCTGACTCACTTTATAAACCTTAGAAAATAACTCTCAAGTATAAGAGTGTCACCAAATAGTATTAGGGAAGTCCCTAAGTCATTTTCACAGGGAACAATATGTTTAAGTTCCAAATTTAACTATTATAAAAAATAAAGGAGAATTAAACACTACAGCTAATTAAAATGTTATTTATAGTGAAATGGGGTTTTTGAGCATAACACAAATATGGTTCGTTATTCTTTTGTATTAGAGTGATAAAATGTGTACTCAATGAACTAAAGAAATTTTAAATGTAGCGTGTTTATAAACTCAAGTGAGAAAGGGAATATAGCTACACAACAAGTTTAGGATTTATGCTCTGATGCCCTTAGCACTAACATTACTCTTGTCCCTAAATTAGAGGAATTTGAGGACGTGTGTTAAATGAATTATGATTATCTTTACTCAAGGAGTTAAACCATATTCATCAACATCATCTAATCCACCTAATTCCAACAATAAATGACAAAGTATAATCCCTATGCTCTAAGTGGCATTTTTTTCAAACACATTATGTGCACTTTGAAATTGAACTAGGTTCTAATCTCCTTGAGTTGTAAAACAACCCATAAACACAAATCAAATTAGCAAATTATACAAAAACAAATGTAACAAATTTAACCAACATGACTCATTCAAGACACTAAAATAAATAGACAATTTAAAATAAAGAAACAAATTAATCTAATGATAAATCATTCAAGACAATAAATAAAAGACAGTGAAACTCAATAATAAACCATTCAAAACAATAAACTAAAATGGACACTAAAACTAAAAGAACAAATTAATCTAACCATAAATCATTCAAAACAATAAAATGCATGAGAAAAAAAATAAAAATAAAGGAGCAACTCAATCCAACAATAAAGTATTCAAAACAATGAATTAAAATGGGCATTAAAAAATAAAGAAACAAAAGGAAAGAGGAAGAGAACGGGAGGAGGAGGAAGGAGAAAAGGAGAGAGGAAGTCGTTGGCCCTGCTTTTCCTTTTGCACCTAGTGGCCCCCTTCTTCTCTTCCCTAGGACTGCCTTTCTTTCCCTTTATGCATGACCCCTTCTCCCTTCAATTATGCGCCCACCCTCTCCTTTTAAATTAACCCTACGACTGCCTAGCCGCACACCCCTTTAAAATATGCGCACGGAACCCAGCTATAATTTGCATGGGCCATGCAAACTCCTCACATACTGCCCCTACAAAGAAATAAAACCCTGCTATGCTGCTCACCCAATTCCAATTTAATTTTTGCTTGCATGAAATTATTCCACCCCAAAAAAGGTAACCTAAGTCTCCTCCTTTGCATGTTTATTATTTATTTTTTTTCTTTTTGGGCCAACCTTTTTGCATAGTCCATGCATTCTTCTACATAGCCCTCCAATGCTCCACGCCTCATGGCCGAATTACCCCTAAATAAAACTACTGCTGTGTTGTTAAATTGGGTCCATCTATTCCCACTTAAAGTCCTCACCAAAGCTACATTTTTATTCCCTTTTTGTTTCTCCTTGGTTCCAGAAAATACCCTATAATAATTAAACACAAATGCTCGTAAATTTATGCCCAACAATAGAATAAAAATCCTAATGTTATAATTCGAACTCCATTAAAATAATGTGCATAAATTGGGCATTTAATCCGAATTTGCAATAACCAATAAACACATTTGAATACCTAACTATGCGATATTTGACACTTAATCACTATATGGTCTCAAAGTATTAGTAAAGCCCCTTCCAGTTTAAAAAGCATAGAAATTAGGCAAATAGACAAGTTTGAGCATTTCATTTGTATTCCTAATGAGATTGTGTTACCTAATTGCATACTTATTCATTTAACTTCAAAATGATTTAAACATTAAGAATGACGTCCATAAAGGGGTGTCATTTCCATGAAAATTTGGTGAAGCATTCGTTAGTCAACGCCTTCTTAAGATAAAATTGAATAACTTGATCGTAAGTGGACTGGGGCAGATGACTTGCCAAGCTGTGAGAAGACAAAATCCAAGGGCTCTCACGTCAAACAATGCAAGTGGTATTATCTACTCAAGATCATAGTTTCTTGAATAGGGACATTATTGGAATGATTCTTTTTTTTTTCCCCCCACAAATTGGAATGATTTGCATTTTACTTTGGATATTTGGGACATTAGTTCTTAAATTCAAGTAGCTACTTCCAAATTATTTTGCCTACTTTGGATACATGAGACATTAGTTCCCAAATCCAAGTAGTCATTTCCAACTTGTTCTATCTACTTTAGATATTTGAGACATTAGTTGCCAAATCCAAGTAATCACTTCCGAATTGTTCTATCTACTTTGAATACATGGGACATTAGTTCCCAAATCCAAGTAGTCCAAGTTGTTCTGTCTACTTCGGATATTTGGGACATTAGTTCCCAAATCCAAGTAGCCACTTCCAAATTGTTTTTTCTACTTTGGATACTTGGACATTAGTTCCCAAATCCAAGTAGCATTTTCCAAATTGTTTTGTCTACTTTGGATACATGAGGCATTAATTCCAAAATCCAAGTAGTCATTCCTAAGTTGTTTCATCTACTTTGGATACTTGGGACATTAGTTCTTAAATCCGAGTAGTCACTTTCAAGTTGTTCCGTCTACTTCGAATATTTGGGACATTAGTTTTCAAATCAAAGTAGTCACTTCCAAATTATTATGTCTACTTAGATACTTGAGACACTAGTTCTCAAATCTGATTAGTCGCTTCCAAGTTGTTCTATCTACTTCAGATATTTGGGACATTAGTTCCCAAATACGAGTAGTCAATTTCAAGTTGTTTTGTCTACTTCGGATAATTAGGACACTAGTTCCCAAATCTAAGTAGTCACTTCCAAATTATCCCATCTACTTTGTCGCGACGTCCCGGAGCGCGGGTGCCTCGTGTGGCGAAATTAAAAATCAATTTTAATTTTCATGGAAAAATAGGAAATGTCGGAGTCGTCACTAACTTTTTAGTGTAGTTAGAACACATGATTACTACCCTGTAAGGGGTATAATAGGCCTACGTTACCAGAGCTGGGGTCGGGAGTTCGGTTACGTGAGGGGAAGGTACGAGCACCCCCTACACGCCCGTTCTTACGAACGGTACCTAATTAATTTAAAATTATCCCTAAGTTAATTTAAAAAGTCTTTAAGTTACTCCTTTTATGAGTTTATAAATACACATGAAAAATAAATAAATAAATAAATATAATATATACATATATATTCCCTCAGAACTTAAGGTACGTGAAGCCCGAAGGCTCATACCCCCGCATTAAAATCATAGGGATTAAAAAATAAAAAATATTTTAATAAAATACATTCCCATATTTTGAAAATAGTATAGAAATTTTTTAGTAGGAAAGTACTAGTATGGGAAGTTTTAATATATGATCATATAATAATTAGCAACTACTAAAATAATTCCAAATGTTAAGATAGGTAATAAAATACCATATATATTAAGATGTCGCAAAAAGTAATACCCTATATATTAAAACACTTAAAATATCCCAATATGTTATATATATGCTAATACTATAATAAATAGTCCCCTATATGTTAAAATACTAAAAGCTACCGCCAGTCAATTATTCATGCTAATATGCAAAAGTTACCATAATAAGTAGTCCTCTATATATTAAAATGCTAAGAATATCAATAATAATAATAAGATACTCTAATACCATATATACTATGAAAAAATACCATAATAAACCCTACCATATTAACTTACCAAATATAATGTAGTTAAAGTTCTAATATATTAAATACACAATGGTACCAAAAATACTAAGATACTAAACATATAATATAGCTAAAATTTTTAGAATACTAAATACAATTATAATTCTAGGATGCTATATATAATACAACTAAAAATATCTAACCTACTAAAGTCCTAACATGCTATTCAATGTGATGAAAACTCTAAAATACTAATGATATGATATAACTATGACTAAACATGAACCTTAGATGTCAACATATATACGATTCCCTACAATAATATATAACATAGAATGGAATACTAAAAATGACATAATATTAAAATATAACCATATTATAAACACTAAATATGAATAATAATAACCCTACATGTGGACATTTAATTATGACAAAAATCCTAAAATCTAATATTAGAAATAACCCTATTGTGAACCTTGCGTATAACATACATAAACATATGAATATCAAATAATACTGCCCTTAAGTAAATAAATACTATGATAATAAAAAATATCAAACACGTAATGAATACAAAGAAACGAACATCCTAGAAATATGTATTGAACATTATGAATAACATACACTTTATAGCACAAACATCAATATTCTAGTAAATACAACCACCATCCTAATATTAGGTATACGACTTGAATATTATGTACTCAAATAACTACAACATTTAAATACCAAAATTTATATTATAACTTTAAAACTCCCATATCAATAAGATTAATGCGACAAGAATTTAAACTTTAACTATGAAAATGAATTTTAACAATAAAGATTCTACAACTATGTTTGATATCTAAAAATAAATGAATGAATAAATAACCATGAACAAATATCATAAAATTAACTTATTTAATATATACAATAAAAGGCCTAATCATGGATATTAAAGAAATACACAACTAATGAAAAACTTACAAGTATTAATCTTTTAATTCATACACATAAAAAATTTAAACTTTGCATATTAAAACAGGACAAACCAAAACATACCAATGACAATGCAGTAAAACCAAAACATTACAATGACAATACAGTAAAAATATAAAAGAGGTAAGTATATCAGTGAGTACGTGCAAGTGGGTGCACGTGTGTGTGTCTTGCGTGCATGAAACGGTGTGTGTGTGTATAGGAATTTATAGAGGAGGTTGGAGTTTTTCTGCAACAGGACGGTGAAGAGGCCGATGGTGACGATGGTTGCTGCGCGTGGCCTCGGATCTGTGTCCTGGCACCAGTTGTGGAGGACCTGAAGGTGGCCGAGAGTTGCAGAGGGTGACCGGAAAGACAAACGAACGCCGAACGAACACCAGAGAAAAACAGCATCGAGCACCAGAGAAGATGACTGGTGCCGTTGAGAGGGGAAGATTTGCTGCTACAGGACGAACTTGGGACGTTGCAGAGGAGGCTCGCTGCTGCTACTGGAATGGGTGGCCGCTACTGGTGCATGCGGTGGCTGCTGGTGTGCTCGGGTCCTCAGGTGGCTGTGTGGAGGATGCCGAGAGAGAGCGGCAGAGAGTAGAGTGGCAGAGAGCAGAGTGAGATTGGGAAAGGGAGCAGAGATGGAGATGAGAGAGGATGAAGGAGGAAGAAGATGGAGCCGAGGAGAGAGAGCTAAGGTGCGCCGGACGGCCCTTTTTTTTTTTTGCTCTGTTTTTCCTGCGCCCCTGGCTGTGTGGATCGGGAGAGAAGAAGATGGTCTTTTATAAAAGCTTTTAGAAACCCTAGCTCCTCTCCTTCCTTTTTTGGTTTTTTATATTTTTTATTATATATTTTTTTTCTTTTATACCTTTATGGAAATAATATATATGAGCATAATTACTAATATGGTAATAATGATATAATAATAATAATAATAATAATAATAATAATAATAATAATAATAATAATAATAATAATAAAGTGAATATAGAAATGATAATAATAACAAGAGTAATAAAAATTAATAATAGTAGCCAAATAATAATAATGTTAATAATAATAATAATAATAATAATAATAATAGTGGTGAATATAGTGGTAAAAATAAAAAATAGAAATAATAATAATAATAATAATAATAATAATAATAAATAAATAAATAATAGTGATAATAATAAATTACTTATAACAATATAGGAAAATAAATAACAATAATAATAATAACAATCAAATAATAGTAATAATAATAACAAAAATAATAATAATGATCATAATAATAATAATAATAATATAAAGATAATACTAATAATAGAGAAGAAAATAATAATAATAATAATAATAATAATAATAATAATAATAATAATAATAATAATAATAATAATAATAATAATAATAATAATAATACAATGAGAAAAGACCCCTTGTTCTATTTGGTTAGGCCAAAAATAGGGTGTCCACATACTTCAAATAATTGAAGCGTTAGTTCCTAAATCCAAGTAGTCACTCTTAAATTGTTCTCACCACTTCAAATATTTGGGGCATTAGTTCCCAAATCCAATTAGTAACTTCCAAATTATTTTGTCTAATTTTGATATTTGGGTATTAGTTCCTAAATACGAGTGATCACTTCTAGATTGTTCTATCTACTTTAGATATTTAGGGCATTAGTTCCCAAATTCGAGTAGTCATTTCCAAGTTGTTCTATCTACTTTGGATATTTGGGGCATTAGTTTTCAAATCCAAGTAGTCACTTCCAAATTGTTCTATCTACTTCAGATATTTGGGGCATTAGTTCCCAAATCCGAGTAGTCACTTCCAAATTATTTTGTCTACTTCAGATATTTGGGCATTAGTTCCCAAATCCATGTAGTCACTTCCAAATTATTTTTTCTACTTCGGATATTTGGGACATTAATTTCCAAATCGGAATAGTCGCTTTTAAATTGTTTTAGTTATATCATAGGCATGTGACATTAGTTCCCAAATTTGAGTAGTCACTTCCAAATTATTTTGGCTATCTCAGAGCCATGTTGCAGTAGTTCTCAAAATATAAGTAGTCGCTTCCAAGTTGTTTTAGTCGTTCCATAGGCTTGTGGCATTAGTTTTGTTAGCTTTGGTGCAATCCCAAGGAGGGGAGGGGGTTGAATTGGAGATTTAAAAAATTTATCCCTAGGTCAACTAGTCTAGCAGCAGTACTACACAACCTAGGGTCTATCTATACAATCATAAATAAAACATACATGTGCAGTAATATAAAATGCGGAAGAATAAAAAGCACACGCGATATGTTATCGAGCTTCAGCAAAAGTGCCTACGTCCCCGCCTTGGCTCACCAGCACAAGGATTTCACTATAAGCTCACTTCACGGGTGGAGCGACACCAGTTATAACCATGTCAATTAGTAGGGCTAACCTCAACCTAACCACACCTTACTAGGATGGTGCACCTAGCTTTCCTAACCGGGTCTAAGCCAATCCGAGACTATTCAACAGGACTAGTCTCCCTCTTCAAGCCCACGCTTAGAATACAACAAATGTATATAGATTTGCATACAGGGAAATATGCTTCTCAAATAAATAGATATGTACCACAGTATAGCTCAAATAATAATGCAAGCACGAATGATAGTAAATATGCTCAGTGCTTAATAATGTGTGCTAAACACACAATTTAGTATAGATAAGCAATAGGGATCTAGAGTTTATTTCTAAGCAAAATGTGAACCACAGTATGAAATATCATAATATCAGTTTAGGGTTTCAAAAGATGCTAGCAAGATGATTCAAACAATCTCAACAATATGTTCCCAATATACTAAGCACAAGAGATGTTTGAATGCAAGTTTAAGAAAATATTTTGCACACAAAAATAAGGGCTAAGGTATCTTGCAATATCAATGCAAGCACCCACAAGCCTCTAAGTTTTCCCACACAAAATTTATTAGATAAAATTAGTGGGAGAACCTAAGCTTAACTCTCAAAAAATCAATCAATAAACACAATAAATGAGAGTATTAAGCAAATGGAATGGAGCACAAACACTTTAAGCACACTCACAACACTTGGACAATCAAATAAAATGGAGCTTTGGAGTGTATGGGAGTAGTATAGGTAAAAATAGGATTTTGGAAATTTGAGAGAATTTGGCTTTAATCATTTTGCTAATCCTTACTAATTTTTGCAAATGAGCTGGTATATATAGGCAAGAGGCAAATTTTGACCGTTGGGGACTCTATGGGTATTATTAAAAATATTTTAAACATGTTTAATATTTTAACCCATTTTAACCCCTTTTATCTCGATTAAAAAAAAAAAAAAACCAACCTGAGAGTTTTGGGTGCCCAAGCCTAAGTTTAGCTAACTGAATAGACACAACAATAAAAGACATTTTCATGGTTCGGGTGCTTGATAAAATGCTCGGTTTGCTGAATGAGGCAATTCCTCAAAAAGACCACGTTTTAAGTGCCCCATCTAAAGCCTGATATGCCGAACTCATAAGGTCGGTCGCCCGGGAGTAAAATGAACGTGATGTTCGGGCACCTGAGTTGGTGGGAAAGGTTCTGACACAGGTTCGGTCACCCGTGGAAGATACATTCATTTTGGTTCGGTTTGCTAAACTCGGGTCAACTTGTTGACCGGTCCACGGTTCGATCGACCGAGGCAGTTTGAACTGCCAGGTTCGATCGCCCGACCACTCACAAAATTTGGCCCTTTCAGTCCAATAATACTCTAGTTAATTCCCCTCATAAATTATGTGATATTGGGGACTTAGTGCACTATATATTTGAACCTAAAGTCCAACTAAGGTCATGTTTGAGCACATCTACCTACCATGAATGATGCATATTATTACAAACCATATTGAGGTATAGTCCATAATTAAATTATAACCCAGAATGAAGAATATAAAAATAATTACAAATACAACACAACTTTCTTCATTCTTCTGCGTGATCACCATACGCCATCATAATGTAGCTTTCTGTTCAAATACACGTGTAAGGTGAACTTGCATGCAAGCTTCAGTACAAACTTTAGTACCAAATACATTTGTCATTATCAAAACCGGGATATGACCAACTAGGTCAACAATCTCCCCATTTTTTATGATGGCAAATGCTTTATGCAAAAGTGGGTACAACCAAGAAAGGCTCCCCCTGATTATATGCATAAAGAGAATTAAAGCCCATTTTAAATTGAATTTAAATTTTTCTATGTACCCAATTTTTCCTATTCTCCCCTTTTTGACAACAGCAAAAATGGCTAAGAAATATAGCATGAAGGCAAAAATCATTTAGATACAAAAGATAAGTTGAGAATTTTTTTAAAAAAATTTGGTAGTATGTCGTTTTTAAAATAGAGCATTTCCCAAAAGACATTTTTACCTAAGTGACCTGTTTTGAGTTCAACAGTCAATATATAGCAATTTTCATCCAACAACTCAAACAATTCAGTATTGATTATGTCGAAGAAATTAAATGATCATTCAACAAAAAATGATACCACTTGTTAATTGTTACCACTTGTCAGAAAAATATGTATTCCCACAATATATAAGGTAAAAAGAGATATAAGATGAATATAATGTTTAAAAGTCGTATATATCAAGGTGAAGTGGCTGCCCCTAAGATTATGCATTCTCCTTAAACTTATACCTTGAGCAAGATACACAAGTACTTTGAAACTTTTAACTATACTGCATCACATAGAATTAACTTTTAGGATCTGTTCAGCACATGCGATTTTAAAAATAAATTCCCCCTTTTTTTAAAAAGAAAAAAAAATTAATACCAATTGTGGGGATACAGTTTGCCAAAAAAAATATAGTGAATTTCAGTTCAGGAAGCAGAGTGAAGTGAACTAGAACCAGATCATATTAAAATTGTTCATGATGGACAAAGACATGTTCTAGAAGCACAACCTAAGTTTTAAAATATTCAGTATTTATAAAAGTATAGGATATGTGCAGTGATTTTAAAAAATTTTGGTAGCATTTTGTCTAAAAATGTTACTTATCCCATAAACACCTGCCAATTTCAAAACCTTTAAATGTGTACGCACAAGCTTCAGATGATTCAAATTTAAAGTTAGCTAACTGCAGACATTTTGAAATCTAAACCATAATTTACATGCACATCCATTATCATTTTACAAAACGTCTGAATATTTTGAGAAAATGTCTACCAAAAATCTGTCAACAAATCGTCTATAAATAGGACATTTCCCATATTAACCTGCACAAAAGTTCTCAAGCAAACAATATATCACATAATTTTGAGCATTTGAGAACCTAAAATATCTACCAGCAAACAATTTCACATCAACTGCATATGTCATGTAGGAGGCTTTCAATCAGGCAATCATATGCATATATAAGCATGCAAGCCAATAAACATTAGATAAAAATATAAGCAAAATGAAAAACACCACAAGATAGTATTTGTATGCAACTGTGTATATGTGTGTGGTGAGTGTGTATAACCGAAAAACAAAATAAAAAGCTTTTTTAGGTATTACAAACTCAAATGTAAATGTATGTAAATAAAGCATAAGATAGATCAAATATAAAGCAACTGAACTCCAAAGACTCCTTTAAGTCTCACCATCATCCTACTCGTCGTCCTCATCACCACTCACCTCCATCTGATCCTCGCCAATGTCCTTATCATTATCTCTCTCAGGCGCTCACCGAGGATATGGAAGTTCGCTCGCACATCGGACTAGAACTCTATAAACTCGCCATAAAGAGCATCAAGCCTAGCCTGGGAGGAGGACGCTTGCTCTGTCATGGAGGTCTTAAACTCCTGAAATGATGAAGTGAGACCGGTGATGGCTGCCATGATCTCTGCGTTTGACGGCACATGGGGTTACTCCCCTGGAACCTCCTGAGCCCTTGGACCTTTCTTAGGAATAGTAGGTAACCACATGTTACCAGTGAGCTCATACCCCATCAACTTCAAAGTAGTGGAGGAGAAGACGTCGGTGCTCTTAATCTTCTTTAATACTACATATAAAGTCCTCGTGATTCTCTCTCTAACAAACATCCTAGATAGGATGCCTCCATATGACAGTATGATCCTCTTCCCTATAGTCTTCACAAACATCCACTTGAGGATCAGTCTAGGAAGATCCAGCTTCTTCCTTGTGAATAAGCACCATATGACGAAGCAGTCCAGGTACGAGACATGATCCTTGGACCCTGACTTCGGCAAAATATTATATGAAATCAAGTGGTGTACCACCTTTGCCTCTAGAGTCAATGATCTGTAACTAGGGGTGTGTGTGAGATCAACAACAAGATGAGACATCACAAGATTCACTAAAGTGCTCATGGTGAAGTCATACTCATTGATTCAAGTCGAGGTGGAGGCAGGACAGTCGAAGTTGCCTCACTGGATATCAAACACCTTAGCCAGGTATACATCATTGAATCGGATGTCTGTCTCGAATGCCCTGGAGTAGCAACCCTGGTCATCTTTCCCAATGTTGGCATAAAACAGCCCGATGAGTATGGGGTAGATCCCCCTAGGTTGGAAGCTCACAAACTCATATCATCCTTGGTATCTGAACATGTCTAACATAATATTAAAATACATCTGCATAAATTGAATGTCCAAAACCTTATCGAGAATGGGATCCTTGAGCCGGAAGACCTTATCATACTTGATCCGTCTTTCAGACATACGGAACCATTGATCAAGAGCAATGCCTACCTTAATGCATCTTTGGTCTCTAGACATGGTGGGAAGAAGTTTTTCTAAAAGATACTAAGCTAGGAATGAAAATGGAGTGGCTGGAAGTGAGGAAAACCGAAGGAGCTCTCAATAGTGGAGTGAAAATGAAGTTGTTTCCGTGGGTGAACATATATATATAGTGCAGTTCGGGCGCCTGAATAGGGATTCGGTTGCCTGAACTATAATGATTACCCCAGATACTGAGTCTGTGATGACTCAAAAAATATATATATATATAATTAAAGTACAATAATAATAAAATAATAAAAATAGTCATTAAGTTAATATCAATACAGAAGTGTTTTTCTGTAGGATCATTAATTCCATGTTTGATACCTAAGAAAGACCTTATCTTAGCGAGTGCTCAGAGACCATTGCGGCTCAGTCGCTCCCTCGAGGTCAGCCTAGTCAAAATAGAATTTCATAGGATAAACAGGATAGACACTGTTTGTACACGTAAATAAGTATATATACATAAAATAGTGTTTTGATAGACCTAATTTGTAAAAATACATAATAAGATGATAATAATATAGGTATCATATGTGGGGCCCACAAGACAATGTGGGGTCCACATGAGTCCCGGAGCCACAAGACACTGTTTATATACGTAAATAAGTACATAAAATAATGTTTTGACTGATATAATTTGTAAAAATATATGATAAAATAATAATAATATAGGTATCTTATGCGGGGCCCACAAGACTGTGTGGGGCCCACATGAGTCCCGAAGCCGTATGGAGGTTTATACGAGTCTCAAAGTTATGTAGGATGCATAAAATCGTATAAGAGTTATTCGAGTTACGTAGGATCCATTCGAGTCTCGAAGTTGTGTGGGGCCCATATAAGTTTTCAAAATTCAAATTTAATTCTTGTTCAAAAATAAATAATAAAATAAATAAATACTAAAAATAGTTTAAAAGTAAAAACAATGATAATAATGATTAAGAAAAATAATAAAATAATAAAATAATTAATTAAGTAATTGACTAATTAATTAGGTAAGTGATTAATTAAAAATTTATTTAATGGGAATGGTGGCAAGCACTCCCACATGGCCTCCATCCCTATCCCATACTCAACCCATACCTTGCCCATCCCTTGCCCATTCTTTAATTTTTTAAAAAATTATAATTTCACCAATCTCCCCACACTTTTATAAATTTCATTTCTTCCCCAAAATTTTCCTATAAATAGGGAGCTCTCAATCTTCATTTTTCACAACAATTTTTCAAGGAAGAGAAGGATTAGTGAGTGAAAGAATTTGTGATGGAGATAGTTACAGTGTTCGTAAGGAAGAATGTAAGTAAATTTTGATTATATTAGTTTTTTTTATTTAAAATTTATACCCGAGTTTAATTTATAAGTAAATTTCAATTATGTTAATTAGTTCCACAAAATTTCCATGAGTTTATTTTTACGCATATTTAATTATACTAGTTCTATCTTTAATATACTTGCATCTATTTTTGGGTTAAGAAATATTCTAATCCCCTCGGGTAAAATTTCAGCATTTCTTTCTATTCAAAAATAAAATTATATATATTTTTAACACAAAAATTGTGTGGCATGAGTTTATTTCTACGTTGCATTTTTTTATGAAAATATGAGTAAAGATGAGATTTTTACTATATTATTTTAAATTGCATAAATTATAATAAGATGATTTTAAAACCCCTTATGGCAACGAAAGTTCAAAGTTACAGATGCTCGATACCGCAGCTTAAAGTTTATACGGATCAGAGTGCACCCACACTATTTACAGAGTGGTTATTTATGTTAGTGGATTTCTCCTGAGTGCACACCTGATTCCGGACCAGGACTTAATAAGGAAAATCTCACTTAAAGTTTACGTACGTTGATTTAGTTTGGTCGGCCAGCCAGCTAAGTCCAGTCTTCGGACCGCATAACCCAGTCATGGGGGTAAACATGACTTACGGCAAACAAGCCTAAGGGTGGTTTTTATAATATATATTTATACATATTTAATTACGTGTACAAAGTTACTGATGATTTGAAGGAAAAGTGTAAGTTTACGTGAAAATGATCATTTTGGTGCTTAAATGACGATCTAAGGAAAACGTATAAGGAAAAGTATATGTACGTTTATCATTAAATGTTTATACAGTTTTAAGGTTAAAAGTTTAATTTAACAGTTATAGTATATAATTATAAAATTTTACTGTTGCAATTGATGACAAAAGTTTTATGCAGAAATTTTTAAAATTATATTTATTCTAAAATTTTTTTTGAAGTTATAGTATTAAATATTGTTTTACGAAATTTTTTAAAAAAAGCTCATTTTGGCCACACACTAATAATAATCTTATTTACTTACTGAGCGTCGTCTCACTCAAATCATATTTTTATTTCAGATAACTCTGAAGAGCATGTTGGAAATCAGGCTTAGCAAGCATACGGGTGGGGATAGAAAAATAAAGATTTGCTTAGAAATATCAGTATGATGTCAGATATTTATGCTTGTGTAATTTTTCTTCTTTTGAAATAAATGATTGTAATATGGATAATTAGTGCTCTGGTTTAATAAAAATTGAGTTTATTTGCTTCCGCTGTAAATAAATGGTAAAAAAGTTAATATCCCAGGCCCCTCGGGGTTGGGGTGTTACATTTGGTATCAGAGCAATAGGTTATAGGTTCTGTAGACTTTAAAAAAAAAAAAAATTTTACCAGAGTATAGGATATAAGTTCTGCATACTCTAATATATAAATTTTACCAAAGCTTAGATATAAAACATGATTTGGATAGGATTGGGTAGTTTAAAATATTTATTTTAGTTTGTTATATTATTATACGTTAATTATAGATTTATGATTTTAAAATAACATTTGATCATTTTTTAAGAATGGATCCTAAAGATAGTAGCATTGGAGGTATTGAGATTTACGTGAAGGCTTCCAAGGACAGGTAATAATTATAAATTTTCTAAGAAAAATAGTAGTATTATTGAAGACACGTTAATTAATTTAAATATGTTATTTATGTTTGTAGAAACACGTACCCATATTGATGATTCATAATTAATTGTCAAATGCATTAATAATTTAAAATTTTTATATATATAAATATAATAATAATATCTGAGATTTAATTATTTTCACTGTTGTTATTTTCACTAAATATATAAGAAATAACCCATTAGATCCTACTGAATTTAGAAGTGCTACACATACAAATAGATATGAACAAACGGTCTATTATGAAATCTGAATTTACCCAACATTTCTTTGCATGTATAAGTTGGATATGAATATGAATTTTTACATTACATATTCAGTTATCAACAAAACATTCAAGCTCAATTTAGGAATATATATTTTGACAAAATCTTTAATTTTTATTTTGTATTAGTATATAAGGAATTGAATATCATTTAAATATTACTTATTATATTTAAATTCCAAAAAAAAAAAATCCCTTAGCATGTGCAAGTTAAATATGTATATCTATTTTTGTTTTTTTTTTTTTTTCCATTGCATATTCAATTTCCATCAAGTATTTAAGTTTGATTTAGGAGTACAAATTTTGAAAAAATCTTAAATTTTGTATAAATTTATAAAAGTTAATACAACTTAAATTTTTCTATAAAAAAAAAAAAAACTTTATATAGTAAAAATTTCATTAATGAAAGCAATATAACAATTAACTAATTTCCTTCAAATAACTAACCAATGTCAAATCATCAATTGGCCAAACATGGCCGACATATATTTGATCTAATAATAATAATAATAATAATAATAATGAAATATATATATAAAAGGGGTACTCTTGCAGTTAAAAAAAAAAAAAAAAGGCCTCATGGGTGGAATCATCGGCTATAGCTCACTTACCCCCGAAGCAAGGTCAGGGCATGAGACCACTTGGGTGTAGTGGGGACTCGAACCCGCGATCACATGGATGTACGGCCGGTTCCTTACCACTAGGCCACCCACCCAATTAGTGACATAAGGATGAAATTAATTATAGTTAAAGCATTAATAAAGATGTAGAAACATAAAAAAGAACCTTGAGTCCGCAAATTTTGCAATACGTGTCGTTCGCTCGATTTCTGCGACACATATCGCTCTCCCTCGATTTTTGAAAAAATGCATCACTCGAGGCACGCATCGCTCTCTCTCTCTCTCTCTCTCTCTCTCTCTCTCTCTCTCTCTCTCTCTCTCTCTCTCTCTCTCTCTATTTTTGCGACACATATCGTTCTCCCTCAATTTTTTCAAAACGTGTCGTTCGTGACACTCGTCGCTATCTCGATTTTCGTGACACACATCGTTCTCCCTCGATTTGTGCAAAACACGTGCTCAATATCCGTGACACGAGTCGCTCTCTCTCGATTCTCACGGCACACGTCGTTCTCCCTCGATTTGTGCAAAACGCGTTGCTCGATATCCATGACACACGTCGCTTTCCCTCGATTCTTGCAGCACACGTCGCTCTCTCTCGATTTCCACAACACACAGCCACTCCCCTATAAAAAGGGTCTATCCTTCTCAAGCTCTAAGCTTCACAGCTTTCTATCATCTTGAACAATCACATTTTGGTTTGCAGTGATTAGCTCTTCCCAACTTGTCTCTTAGTTGTCTCATTACTCGAAAATGTTGCCAAATCACTCAACTCCCCAAGTTGCTGAGAGCAGCACTAGATCGTCGATTCAAAGATGGAAACCCAGTAAGGCACAGTTAGAGATTCTAGAGGAGGCCTTCCACAGCAGTCAAGGGGAACTCCCTTCCGTGGAGCGGACTATCTTGCTTGCAGCACAACTCCGATGGTATGGTCCAATCGAGCTGAGAAATATACGCTTTTGGTTTGAGAACCGTAGGCGTAGGCGGGGATCAGTTGGAGAAGCCACTATCTCAACTATTGCCCCATCAATTCTCCATATTACCTCCTCCGCCACTACCGACCCGAGCTGTGCCCCTGCCATTCTTCCAACCCTCTTCCCTATCGAGAATATTCCGACTATGAAACTTACAACTAATATCACACCAATGAGCCATATCCCTTACAATGACAATATCGCAGTCACCACACTAAGGGTTTCGGATAATGTTGGCCTACTTCACCATTGCAAGGAAACCCGATGCGCATTGAGACTCATATACGGGCCACCAATAACTCGGGAAGAGGGCAGCTCTTCCTCCTTCGCCGAACAAATGGGCGTTCTCTCCCTTTTTCCGACCCAAGCAGGCGACATTATAAGAGGTCAACTCTGCCAAGAAAGAACCCAGGCGGTTAGCAGTGACACCGCTAGTACTGCGATAGATGTTGACGTTGATCTAAGGCTCTAAAGGCCAGAACTCGTATATTTTTAATTTATAGGACATGTATAATATATATATACATATATATAATTATCCTTTTCCACATCTTCTGAATTTCTTTTCCGTTTCAACCTCTATTAGACCGACGATTCACACTGCAATCCCCAAAATAAAATACTTCCCCAAATTGACCCTCAATCTATTCTAAGACTTAGTCAAATCGTTAATCAATGTACTCTTTTAAATAGCGCAACCAATTATACAGTACTCATTTTAAATTAGCAAATTTCGAGGACGAAATTTTTATGAGGGGAGAATGTGATGACCCAAAAAAATATATATAATTAAAGTACAATAATAATAAAATAATAAAAAAAGTCATTAAGTTAATATCAATACAGAAGTGTTTTTCTATAGAATCCTTGATTCCATGTTTGATGCCTAAGAAAGACCTTGTCTTAGCGAGTGCTCAGAGACCATTGCGGCTTGGTCGCTCCCTGAAGGTCAGTCTGGTTAAAATGGAATTTCATAGGATAAACAGGATAGACACTGTTTGTACACGTAAATAAGTATATATACATAAAATAGTGTTTTGACAGACATAATTTGTAAAAATACATAATAAGATGATAATAATATAGGTATCATATGTGGGGCTCACAAGACTATATGGGGTCCACATGAGTCCCGGAGTCACATGACACTGTTTATATACGTAAATAAGTACATAAAATAATGTTTTGACTGATATAATTTGTAGAAATATATGATAAAATAATAATAATATAGGTATCTTATGCGAGGCCCACAAGACTGTGTAGGGCCCACATGAGTCCCGAAGCCGTATGGAGGTTTACACGAGTCTCAAAGCTATGTAGGATGCATAAAATCGTGTAAGAGTTATTCAAGTTAAGTAGGATCCATTCGGGTCTCGAAGTTGTGTGGGGCCCACAAGACTATGTGGGGCCCACATGAGTTTTCAAAATTCAAATTTAATTCTTGTTCAAAAATAAATAATAAAATAAATAAATACCAAAAATAGTTTAAAAGTAAAAACAATGATAATAATGATTAAGAAAAATAATAAAATAATAAAATAATTAATTAAGTAATTGACTAATTAATTAGGTAAGTGATTAATTAAAAATTTATTTAATGGAAATGGTGGCAAGCACACCCACATGGCCTCCATCCCTATCCCATACTCAACCCATACCTTGCCCATCCCTTGCCCATTCTTTAATTTTTAAAAAAATTATAATTTCACCAATCTCCCCACACTTTTATAAATTTCATTTCTTCTCCAAAATTTTCCTATAAATAGGGAGCTCTCAATCTTCATTTTTCACAACAATTTTTCAAGGAAGAGAAGGATTAGTGAGTGAAAGAATTTGTGGTGGAGAAAGGATTTTTGAATAAATTCTCAATCACCCACTCTTTCTGATCTCATTTCTTAGAGATAGTTACAGTGTTCGTAAGGAAGAATGTAAGTAAATTTTGATTATATTAGTTTTTTTTATTTAAAATTTATACCCGAGTTTAATTTATAAGTAAATTTCAATTATGTTAATTAGTTCCACAAAATTTCCATGAGTTTATTTTTACGCATATTTAATTATACTAGTTCTATCTTTAATATACTTGCATCTATTTTTGGGTTAAGAAATATTCTAATCCTCTCGGGTAAAATTTCAGCATTTCTTTCTATTCAAAAATAAAATTATATATATTTTTAACACAAAAATTGTGTGGCATGAGTTTATTTCTACGTTGCATTTTTTTATGAAAATATGAGTAAAGATGAGATTTTTACTATATTATTTTAAATTGCATAAATTATAATAAGATGATTTTAAAACCCCTTATGGCAACGAAAGTTCAAAGTTACAGATGCTCGATACCGCAGCTTAAAGTTTATACGGATCAGAGTGCACCCACACTGTTTACAGAGTGGTTATTTATGTTAGTGGATTTCTCCTGAGTGCACACCTGGTTCCGGACCAGGACTTAATAAGGAAAATCTCACTTAAAGTTTACGTACGTTGATTTAGTTTGGTCGGCCAGCCAGCTAAGTCCAGTCTTCGGACCGCATAACCCAGTCATGGGGGTAAACATGACTTACGACAAATAGGCTTAAGGGTGATTTTTATAATATATGTTTATACATATTTAATTACGTGTACAAAGTTACTGATGATTTGAAGGAAAAGTGTAAGTTTACGTGAAAATAATCATTTTGGTGCTTAAATGACGATCTAAGGAAAACGTATAAGGAAAAGTATATATACGTTTATCATTAAATGTTTATACAGTTTTAAGATTAAAAGTTTAATTTAACAGTTATAGTATATAATTATAAAATTTTACTGTTGTAATTGATGACAAAAGTTTTATGCAGAAATTTTTAAATTTATATTTATTCTAAAATTTTTTTTGAAGTTATAGTATTAAATATTGTTTTACGAAATTTTTTTTAAAAAGCTCATTTTGGCCACACACTAATAATAATCTTATTTACTTACTGAGCGTCGTCTCACTCCAATCATATTTTTATTTCAGATAACTCTGACGAGCATGTTGGAAATCAGGCTTAGCAAGCATGCGGGTGGGGTTAGAAAAATAAAGATTTGCTTAGAAATATTAGTATGATGTCAGATATTTATGCTTGTGTAATTTTTCTTCTTTTGAAATAAATGATTGTAATATGGATAATTAGTGCTCTAGTTTAATAATAATTGAGTTTATTTGCTTCTGTTGTAAATAAATGGTAAAAAGTTAATATCCCAGGCCCCTCAGGGTTGGGGTGTTACAAAGTCTGCTCAGCTGACCGAACACTGCTCTAGCGGGCTGAATTTCAAGTCTTTTCAGTTTTCCAATGCTCGGTAGCCTGAACTCAATTTGTTCATCAGAATTCGATTGGCTAAATTGTTGATTCGGTTACCTCGGTTACCTGAACCATGTTTAGTTGCCCAAACAATTTTGAACTGAAAAGTTCTGCAGCCCGAGTAAGGTCAACACACTAGTCAACATTCCAAGTTCAGTCGCCCAAAGAGAATAAGCTGAAATGGTTCAGCCGACCGAACTATATTGATTTCTCTTCCTTTGACTTTTTCTTAATATATATGAGTCCCTATGATTTAGATATAAGACCTAAGGTTTATGGAGTCTTCCTATTCTATTCAATTGGCACTTGGAACAGCTTCGGGTCAGGAGGGGATGGAATCAGTTTTTTCTTTTACTCTCCACAGTTATTTTATTTTGACCCCTCCTTTTGAACGCACAATCAAACTTGGTATGTCCCTTCTTTTTACACAACATACAATATATATGGGTATAAGGACCTGAGGAGGTACTAGCATAACAATCGAATTCTCCACAAAGTACCCCATATATATATTTCTCTTCTTTCTATTTCTAATTCCGTTGTATCCTATACCTTCCCTATTTAAGGTCATCTTTTGTGATCCTAGCAACTTATCAAAGTTGTCCTTCCCTCTAGTAAATGTGTGGACGATCTTAGATTGGTCTTCTACTTTCTTTTCTAGTTCTTTCATTTTTAAGTTCTTAAGACCCTTACAAACATCTTGTAATTTAATAAACTCTTTAGTCATATTGTTTGCTTTCTGTTCAAGTTCTATAATAAGAAAATCTTTATTATTATCATTTGATGCTTGAGATCTTATTTCATTCAATCCTTTCTCTAACTTTTCATTCTTGTTTACTAACTGTTTAATCTTTAAATCATTTCCCCTTTCAACAAGAACTTTTGATTCACATTCTTTCATGCATGCCTCATACTTATTTTCCAAAACAGTATATTTCTTATTAGATTTAGCAAGTAACTTATGAGTTCTAACATATTCAATTTGCAGTTCTTCATAAGTAGGCATGCTTTCACTATCACTACTATCACATAATTTAGAATTAGATACATCATTCAAATCATCACATGAATAACTTCTAGGTTTGTTTAATAAAATGGAAGGAGTTGAGATTACCTCATCATTGGTCAAAGCAACAAAGCACAAGTTACCTCCTTCAAGATTCGTAGAGCTTGAGTCACAAGGAGTGATCACTTTATTTTGCATGGATGTTCCATATCTCCTCTCAAGATCATCCTAGATCTCTTTAGCACTTTTACATGCCATAACCTGACAAAGAATATCAGAATTTAAAGCATGCAGCAGGGTATTCATGGTATCAAAATTCACTTGCACTAAGTTCCTATCATTATCATTCAACTCAAATTTAGATTTAGGAACATCAATATAATCAATGATTTTTATAGACACAATATCACCCTGATCAATAAGTTTCAAGAACCTCCAGTTTAAAGCTTCCACAAATACAGTCATTCTAAATTTCCATACAACATAATTTTCACCACAAAATACTAGAGGGTCCGTAACTAACCTTCCCTTGCATGAAGGGGATGCACTAACATGAGCCATCATGATCCTTTACTAAGTAATGTTTAAGTCTAAGTAATGAGGTTCTGATACCAATTATTAGCTTTGGTGCAATCCTAAGAGAGGGGGAGGGGGGGTGAATTGGAGATTTAAAAAATTTATCCCTAGGTCAACCAGCCTAGTAGCAGTATTACACAACCTAGGGTTTATCTATGCAATCATAAATAAAACATACACGTACGGTAATATAAAATGCAGAAGAATAAACATCACACATGATATATTATTGAGATTCAACCAAAGTGCCTGCGTTCCCGCCTTGGCTCACCAGCACAAGGATTCCACTATAAGCTCACTTCAAGGGTGGAGCGGCACTTGTTACAACCAGCTCAATTAGTGGGGCTGACCTTAACCTAACCACACCTTACCAGGATGGTGCACCTATCTTTCCAAACCAGGTCTAAGCCAATCAGGGACAATTCAACAAGGCTAGTCTTCCTCTTCAAGCCCACGCCTAGAATGTAACAAATGTATATAGATTTGCGTACACAGAAATATGCTTCTCAAACAAGCAGATATGTACCATAGTATAGCTCAAAAAATAACGCAAGCACGAATGATAGTAAATATGCTCAGTGCTCAATAATGTGTGCTAAAAGCTCAATCTAGTATAGATAAGCAATCAAGATCTAGAGTGTATTTTTTAAGAAAACTTTGAACCACAGTATAAAATATTACAATATATGTTTAGGGTTTCAAAAGATGCTAGCAAGATGATTCAAACAACCTTAACAATATGTTCTCAATATACTAAGCACAAGAGATGTTTGAATGCAAGCTTAAGAAAATATTTTGCACACAAAAATAAGCGCTAAGGTATCTTGCAATATCAATGCAAGCACCCACAAGCCTCTAAGTTTTCTCACACAAGATTTATTAGATAAAATCAGTGGGAGAGCTTAAGCTTAACTCTCAAAAAATAAATCAATAAATACAACAAATGAGAGTATTAAGAAAATGGAACGGAGCATAAATACTCTAAGCACACTCACAACACTTGGATAATCAAAGAAAATGGAGCTTTGGAGTGTATGAGAGTAGTATAGGCAAAAATAGGATTTTGGAAATTTGAGAGAATTTGGCCTTAATGATTTTGCTAATCCTTACTAATTTTTGCAAATGAGCTAGTATATATAGGCAAGGGGCAAATTATTACCATTGGGGACTCTATGGGTATTATTAAAAGGATTTTAAACATGTTTAATAGTTTAACCCATTTTAACCCCTTTTATCTCGGTTAAAAAAAAAACCAACCCGAGAGTTTCAGGTACCCAAGCCTAAGTTTAGTCGACCGAATAGACACAGCAGTAAAAGGCATTTTCATGGTTTGGGTGTCAGAAAAAATGTTTGGTTTGCTAAATGAGGTGATTCCTCAAAAAGATCATGTTTCTGGTGCCTGGTCTGAAGTTCGGAATGTCGAACTCATAAGTTTGGTCGCCTGAGGGTAAAATGAACGTGATGTTCGAGCGCTTAAGTTGGTGGGAAAGGTCCTAACACATGTTTGGTCGCCGGTGGAATATACATTCATTTGGTTTAGTTTGCTGAACTAGAGTCAACTTGTTGACCGGTCCACAATTTGGTCAACCGAGACAATTTGAACTACCAAGTTCGGTCGCCTAACCACTCACAAAATTTGGCCCTTTAAGTCCAATTTTACTCCAGTTAATTCCCTTGATAAATTATGTGATGTTGGGGACTTAGTGTACTATGTGTAGGAACCTAAAGTCCTACTAAAGTCATGTTTGAGCATATCTACCTACCATGCATGATGCAGATTATTACAAGCCATATTGAGGTACAGTCCATTATTAAATTATAGCCCAGAATGAAGAATATAAAAATAATTACAAATACAACACAATTTTCCTCATTCTTCTGCATGATCACTATACGCCGTCATGATGTAGCTTTATGTTCAAATACACACGTAAGGTGAACCTGCATGCAAGCCTTAGTACAAACATTAGTACCAAATACATTTGTTATTATCAAAACCGAGATATGACCAACTAGGTCAACAAGTTTCCAAATCTAACTAATCGATTTCAAAATTTTAATGACTTATCTACGTTAATGGTACGTGGCATAGTTCCCAAACCCGTGGTAGTGATTCTCCATAAGCTATGACAATTTACACCTCACTTTGTAAGTTTGTTGAGTTGACCTAGATTTTATGTGTCTTTGTAAATCCACACATTTTTTTTATTTGTTAGGATTTTGTTATATAAGGTCCAGCCCAATCTGTGTCTCTTTTGTGTATAAATTTGCTAATGTAGGATGCCAATAGAGACAGGTTTTCCTACCGTCTTAAGTAACAAACCTATATAGACGGGTAGCTGTAGACACCCCATTTTTTCTAGGGCTTATATAGTACAAATTGGGAAAAATTCATTAACTCCATGAAATAAGAAAATACAAAAAAAGTTCTAAATACAGAAAAATGAATGAAAAATAGAAAGAAAAATAGAAAAGCAAAGGAAAAAATGAAATGAAATTGGTGGGTCAGATTCTTCATGCTTGCACCTACACACAAAAAAAATGGAATTTCAGTTAGGAAATCATATTTAAAAATTAATTGGTTTCTTAAGTTTGATTAAACAAGTTAAGTTGATTAATCAATTTAATTTTTAAATTAGTTTTTAATATGATTAGTCAATCAAATTTTAGTCATGATTTAGAAACAGACCTATAAGGAGAAGATTTTAGAAAGGTAGAAGGATGCAAATACATGGAATCAGTAACTGAGATCCGGAGAGAGTAAAGAAAAGAATTGTTTGTTGAGAATTTTGAGAAGGAATTGTGAGGATCAGAAAGAAAAGCTGGAGAGCTTGAGGTTCAAAGGAGAGACGTAGAAAGGTTAAAAGAAAGGTGATTCAAAGGGCAGAATGAGCAATGGAAGAGTTCAAGCATACTCAAATAATAAGAAGAATTGCAAGTGAAGAATTCAAAACAGGTGAGTAGTTAATTTTCCATTGTTTTATTTTAAATTTTTTTAGCAAATGCCAAGTTTCAAATTTTGTGGTTAGTCTTTTAATAGAGTAGAAAATAATTCTTTCCTCGGAATATATATCAAATAAGATTCGGGAATTTGACTCGAATTTATACTGCCCACACCAGAATGTTGATTTTTGATTTAAATACCCATATTCGAATCCAATAACCCGTATTTGAACTACATTTTGTCACGCGGTGGGTGATGTCATGTTGACGTCAGCCTGCTGCAGAAAATTCAAAAACAAATAAATAAATAAATGAATAGTGTCATGTGTCACCATTATTGGCTGACACATGACCGGCCACTCTTCCCAATCGAGTCAAACTAGGCTCAAACCGATTGAACAAGTCTGACTTTTTCAAGCCACTGGTCCATTTATTTAATTTTAAAATTTAATTTAAATTTATTTTTAATTTTAAAAATTGAAAAAATAGTAAAAATGAGAAAAAATTTAAAATATATTATAAAAAATTAAAAAAAAATAAATAATATTTGAGTTATTTTGACTTAGATAAATAAATGGGAAAATAAAAATATCAAGAATAAAGAAAAAAAGCAGACTCAAACTACTGGTTTCTTGGCTTACGATTAGTCTAGAGACCAATCAACAAGTAGTAATTAGATGAACTAATCGCACCTAGGAAAATGACGACTCCATCGAACTTTCAACATTATTATTTCTTGTCATTTTAGATGTTGCGACGCAAGGTTTGAATGATATAAGATTCTCTTGGATGTCATATGTTGAAATGGTTCCAACTGTCGATGATGTCGATGCATTTAAAATGGATGGATTGACGGATCAAATAGATCGTTCAAACTATTTGTGGTAGTTGATAAAGTGGGTATTCCTAATTTCCTGTGGTCGTAAACCTATCCTTTTAAACAATTACCCATTTTTTGTTTACTTTCCACACAAAATTTAATATATGTTGTGGAAGATTATGCTGTGCTCATCTTTTTAAAATGCTTCTGTTGTCTACTCCAGCGTCGAGGTAGATCCTAAGGAACAATTTCTAAAGAATGGAAAAGCTCCTATACTCATTGTTGTGTCGCCTGGGAATGCTTTTCATGTCTTCATCAATGGTAAACAGTCAGGTAGTCAATACTAGCATGGCGTTTTTCTAGATGCTTTTATTTTTTTCATATGTTCACAAATTTCTTGGCTCTCCCATGCGAGCAAATGTGTTTGGGAGTAAAAAACATCCAAAAGGAAAATCTCGTGGCAAGGTGATGCTGAATGCTGGCAAAAACAAGATTTCTTTACTGAGTGTTGCTGTGGGTCTTGCAGTTAGTTCGCTAGCTTTGCTAATGTGTTATTTGGAACATTAGCAATGGCTTGGAATCTCACGCTATGGCTTGATTAATTCTTTAGAATATTGGCCTGCATTTTGAGACATGGAATGTTGGAGTTCTTGGCCCAGTTAAATTGGAAGGTTTTCAATAAAGGGAAAATAGAGTTGTCGAGGCAGAAATATTGGAGTTGAAAGGTTTGTTGCCTATTTTTTTTTTTTCTTTTTTCTTTTCCTCTGTTCCATTTTCTCCCATTCTGATCATAATGGGGAATTTGGCATTGCTAATTATCTGCATTTTTATTTTAGAAATTAAGGGGCAGCCTGGAAATACAGCTTAAGATTTCCAAACTTGGTAGTAAAGACAAATCTTGTGAAGAACTTCGAGTATGCCTTTGCCATTTTTGAATAGCTTGACCTTCTTCTCGGTGAGGAACTTTTTATGATGTACTTAAAATTCAGTGTAGGAATAAATCTTTCCTATATATTTCAATGAAATCATCTGTTGATATTTATAGATGGGTTCTATAAACAATCTCTTATAATCATGTTATACACATAATGACGTGACAGCTAATTACAATTAATATTTCAACACTTTCCCTCAAGTTGGTGCATAGATGTCACACATGCCCAACTTACTCTGAAACTTTAAAAACACTCGATTTGAAACTGCTTTGGTAAGGATATCAACCAGCTGATCCTCTGATCGAATGAATGTTAAGCAACTCCACAATTCGCTTATCCAATTTCTCCTTAATGAAAAATTTGTCTACCTCTACATGCTTTGTACGATCATATTGAACCGGATTATGAGTAATATCACATACTACTTTATTGTCACAATATAGTCGAATTGGTTGCCGAGGAGGATATTCCAAATCCCTCAAGAGAAGATTTAGCCACATAATACTTCACAAACTCCAAGTGTCATGCCTCTAAATTCAGCTTATGCACTTGATCGTGCAACAACATTTTGGTTTTTGCTTCTCCATGTAATGAGACTACCACCTACAAAGGCAAAATATCCTGAAGTAGATCATCTGTCATCTATTGCTCCAGCCCAGTCAGCATCCGTATATGCTTCCACGCTTTGACAATCTTTATTTTTAGTGAACAAAGTTCCCTTTCCAGGAGCCGACTTTAAATATCTCAAAATACACATAACAACATTCATATGGTGTTCTCTAAATACTCAATGCATGGGCGTGGTCATGCCTTGTGTGTGCTAAGTACATCAATATTCCTACAAGTCTCTGGTATCTCCCTTTATCAACTACTACCTGATTAGACTCAACACATAATTACAAACCTTCTTCCACTAGTGTATCAACTGGTTGACATGCTAACATACTAGTTTTTTGTAAAAAAAGTATATTTCCTTTGAGAGAGAAAGATCCCTTTATCAGATCGGGACACTTCAATTCTAAGGAAGAATTTCAAGGGACCGAGATCTTTCGTTTCTAATTCTCTGGACAAGTACCTCTGTAGTGTTTTCCTTTCTTCAGGATCATTTTTTGTGACTATCATGTTATCTACATATACTATAAGTTCAGTGATTTTATCTTGTCATTTCTTCAAGAATAAAGTGTGGCCTGAATTGCTTTGATGGCAGCCAAAGGTTATCATAGCCTTTGTAAACCTGCCAAACCTTGCACTTAGAGATTGTTTGAACCCATACAATGATTTCTTTAACCTGCACACCTTCTGACTATGTACTTCTGGTATCATGTTTCTTGGTGGGAGATCCATGTAGACTTCTTCGGACAACTCACCATGTAGAAAAGCGTTCTTCACATAAAATTTTTGTAATGGCCAATCCAAGTTCGCAGCTAGAGACAACCGTACTCGAACTATGTTGATTTTTGCTATAGGTGCAAATATATATGTATAATTGATCCCATAGGTTTGTGTGTATCCTTTTGCAACCAATCTTACTTTAAAGCATTTAATTGTATCATCTGCTTTGTATTTCACAATAAAAATCCACCAGCATCCAGCTGGTTTTTTTTCCTGGTGGACAACCAACAAGTTCCCACGTTTTATTCTTCTACAAGGATCTCATTTCCTCATTCATAGCAGCTTTACACCTTGGGTCAGCTAGGGCGTCCTGCACACTATTAGAATATATACAGTAGATAGTTGATTCACAAATGATTGATTTGATTTTGACAAATGATGGTTAGACACATAGTGACTCATAAGATATTTAATTTTACTAGAAGGATCGGGTTCATAAGTGGGTGGGTTTAGGAATACCTATAGTGTGACGCTATGGTAGCTGTTTTCTGACTAGTTCAGGAACATCCTCAGCCAGTGATTGGTTTGGTGTATTAGTTTCTTGTCGTGTGAGGTACTCAGACGAGAGTGGAGCCACAAATTTAGTTTCTAGGTGTGCATCACCACATTGGTCCAAAGTTGTACCATTCAAAACCAATTCACCCACTTCTTGATTGGACGACCTAGGTTATGGGTGTTCATCACCACTAGCATCCAATTTTATACCACTTGTATCAAAGTTACCCACATCATGGTTGTCACTAGAAATGTGAACATCATAGTCTAGAGTCTGAACTTCCTCCTAGTATTCCCCCTGAAGTTTAGACTCAGAGGGAAAATACATGAAGTCTTCATGAAAAACAACATCCAAAGTAATAAACAATCTTTGAGTTGGAGGATGGTAGCATCGGTACCTCTTTTGATGAATAGCGTACCCAAGAAAGACACATCACAATGCTTAAGGAGTCAATTTGGTGTGTTGATGCGTATGAAGATGTACGAAGGCTACATAACCAAAGACGTGGGGAGGTAAATTTGGAACAATTGGAGCAACAATCGCCTTAGAAAGAGCTTAGGGTGATGTCTGGAAATTAATAGTACTCAAGAGTATTTGATTGATCAAATATATTGGAAAAGTGAGTGCTTCACCCCAATAAGATAACGACATTTGAGATTTCATCAATAAAGCACGGACAAGCTCCAATAAGTGACGATTTTTCCACCTAGCTACCCCATTCTGTTGGGGTGTATAGGTACAAGTAGTTCAATGAATGATTCTGTCTGCTTCCAAATATTGCTGCAATTCAGAATTCATATATTCTCTTCCATTGTCACTATGGAGGACGTTAACTTGTGCATTGTACCGAGTACGGATCATTTTATGAAAATTTTTAAATAACACGTTCACTTCCCCTTTGGACTTCATCAAGCACACCCAAGTCATCCTAGTACAATCGTCAATGAAAGTAAAAAAACCAACATCCACCCAAGGTAGTGACTTTGGATGGACCCCAAACATGAAAATGTATAACCATAAAAGGTACGGAACTTTTATTCAAAGTTAATGGAAATGAAGTATGATGACTCTTCGCAAGTTCACAAACATCACATTTAAAACATGCAACATCAAATTTTGCAAATAAAGTAGGAAATAATTTTTTGAGATAACCAAAAGAAGTATGTGTCGGACGTCGATGCCATAACCAGATGTCATATTTTGTCTTTTCTCCCTTGGAACCATCTACCTTCAGAGCTTGACCCAACTTGTCTAAACTCTTTGACACCAAGTCCAAGTAATACAAATTCCCTCTCTAAACACCATAACCAATTGTCTGCCACATCCAGATGTCCTTAAACACATAAGATTCAGGCCAAAAAAATACAACATGAAATAAGGCAGTAGTTATTTGGGAAACTAACAAAAGACTATAGTTCAAATGTAACGCCCCGAACCTGAAACTAGGGTCCAGAGTGTTATTTGAAATATAACTTTGATACTACCTTGAGACGCCCGAACCCACCAAGCGGGGCCCGGGTGCCACATGTTCCATTTACCTAAATCTGGCTCTATATCAGTTACGCAGCGAAAATAATGACAATTCGTCCATAAAATACCAGAGTTTCTACATCTATATACGATCTCAAAAAGGTATCCTCCAAATAGCCAGTATTCACAAACATATATACATCTCTGGAAACATAAATATATTACAACCCCAAAAAATGATAACCAAAGTTTATACCCTCTCTCTCTCTCTCTCTCCATCAAAATGCTATATCAGCCTCGAGCTCACTAAGCTCGATCACGCGAAGGTCCTGAAAAGATAGAATTAATATTGGGTGAGACATATCTCGGTACGGATAGAATACAATAAATTAGTGTGTGACAATCATGAGGTTTAAGTACAAAATATATATTCATTATTTTAAAATGAAATTACAATTAAGAAATCATTCTCTATTCCTACTCATACACATGCAAGGTATTTTACCAATGAGAGTTCCCAAGGATAGAGGTGATTACCAATCCATACAAGTAGCACCCATCTATTCTTATTCCTTAAGCAACATACGATCACAGCTGAAGCATGTTAGGGCACTTACCTTACTCAGTAAGCCCTCAGGTGGTTAGTTTATATCGTACTCATATATTCACACAAAGTTTTACTAGCAGAAGTTCCCAAGAATAGGGAAGATTACCCACCCATACAAGTAGCTTCCCTCTGTCCTAATACGTTATGCAGCCAAATATAGGTACATATGATACCTATAAGGGCACTCACCTTTCTCAGCAAGCCCTCAGGCGGAGTGTATACTTCGCCTCAAATACATACTATAATACAATATATAATACATTTCTTTCCTTACTCTGTATTTGTTACCTCGGTATTATTCACTTCACATTTCACTTTTCACTATCACATTCATATTTTACGTTTCTTATTCGTATATTCATATCTGCTTTCACATATTCTGTTTTCATATCATTCTCGTCTATTGTTCTTATATTCGATGTTCCCATATATGCTATTTCCATATCCGTTGTTCCCATATTATCTATGGTTAAAATAACAATTATGCGTTTAGAACTCTCTATATCGGTGAAAAATCATAGTCATGTTTCCGCCCCATGACGGGTTGTGTGACCCAAAGGCTGGACTTAACTCTGGTTGGCCCACCATAGTTAAATCAACCACATTTTACAGTCTGTAGGTCCAATTGACTGTTCTCATATTGGTCTAGACTCCAGGGGGACAATATCCTTTCTAGCACAATCGACCATCAAGTCTGCACGCTCTCTCTAAGATGTGTGGGTGCACTAGCGCTACCATACATATCCGCAACAGTACTATGCCATTTTCTGGACCACTGGTGTAGCGACCCAAAAAATTTCTACTATTTAAAATAATAAAAAAGATAATAAAAAGGAAAAGGGAAAAATAGAAGAAAATGGAAAAGAAAATTTAAAGGGTAATAAGTTGGCGCTTGTCGACAGGCTATATTTTCTCGTCGATGAGCAATCTTCTGAGCCTCGTCATTGGGTATACATGTCTTGTCGACGAGGGCTTACTAAGAGAGGTAATTTCGTCGACGTGCTCCCGATCTTGTCTACGAGTTGTGTTCTTGGGCTCGTCGACGAGTTCAGATGTCTCGTCGACGAGGCCACGTGGCAAGTTGCCTATAAATAGGCAAAAATCATATTTTCAGTGGAGGATTTGATTTTCTTCTATTTATCTCTCTAAACCACAGATCCTCTGCCTTCTCTCTTTGATTTCGGGTTGAATTTTACCCAATTTGACGATCCGAAAACACCACGAGGTTCATACGATCGTTCTCTGCAAAGTTATGGGAGCTGATCGTTGATTTGGGGTTTTGGGGAAACATCCCAAAATCAAGGTAAGTGAGTTACTTTGAAGTTTTCTTAACAAATATTGGCATATGGAGCCTAGGAAGTATTAAATGGGTATTTTTCCTGTGATTTGAGAATGTTGAGATTTTTGGAATATAGGGTCTCATTTTGTTGATTTAGGCTGAATCCCGAGGAGCAGGTAAGGGGAAATACTTTATAACAACTTTTTTATTAATTTTAAATCAGCTAATTTTGGGTATAAATTCTACATATTTAGGTATAATTTTATGAATGTACAGGTATTGAAAATATTGTTTTTGAATACATATTATATTAGGAAAAATCGTGGGATTTGAAACCATCTTTGTTAACTAAATGGTTGTGAGTACTGCAGAATGATGAATCGTTGTGACTGCGAATATTGTTGGGTTGCGAATTCTAGTTCGTTGAAAATGCTAGTTGTTTGTGTATAATGTGGTAATTTTGTGGATGTGATTGAATGGTCGGATTTTCTATTGATTTGTGTTGTGGTTCATGTAAATTGCAATATAATGTTGGCAGTGGTATATGGAGGTCATTATATCATACCTAATATAACCGTCATATAATGTTGGCAATGGTATGAGGAGATCATTATGTGGCCGTTTATATTGGGGGTTAAAACATTGGCAGTGGTATGAGGAGTTTGTTTTACCTATTTACCATAAACAGGGTGGTTTGTGTTGTAATCTGTGTGATGATTAGTCCTATGTGGACCGTGTAACCTGTGTGGTTGATAGTACTGTGTGGACATGTATGTTGTATGTATGGTAGTGCTGTGTTGACATGTATGTTGTATGTATGATAGTCCTATGTGGACCAGTCCTATTTGGACGTTGCATTTTGTGCGGATATGAACCCTGTGCGGGTGTGAATGAAAACTGTACAAATTATCATGTGTAGATTGGTTGTGGTATGCGTATATGTGTAAAACTCTGTGATATGACGACATTGGATATGTGTAACTTTAATTACATGAGTATTTATGGTAAAGTTGAATTCTCCACCCGAAGGCTTGCTGAGAAAGGCGAGTACTCTGGTAATTATTTGTGGATACTAGAGTAGATGGAAGCCACTTGTTTGGGCGGGTGACTTTCCCTATTATCGATGACTTTACCTAGATACATAACCCGAGGGCTTACTGAGAAAGATGAGTACCCTGGTGTTAGCACTAGAGTAGAGGGAATTTACTTGTATGGGTGGGTAGACTTCCCTATTCTCGGGAATTATCAGTAAAAATAATTATATGTGTGTGTATGTGATTGGGTGACAAAGAAGTTGACAATGGTGTGATTATGAATGCACTTTCTTGACTGCAATTGGTTGTGAAATACAATTGTATGCATATTTTGTAATAATATATTAAACACTTCATCCATACACTGTTGTAAATTATTTCTTCCTTACTGAGAGGTGTCTCACCCCGTCAATGATTTAATCTTTTCAGGTTTTCCGGGTGATCGAGTTTAGCTCCAAGGCGAGGGTTAGTTTTTGTGAGTTAGATATTGATGATTACGTATTTAGTTTTATGTTTAATATATTTTATTCAGATTTTGCAATATGAAGAATGAGATTGTAATTATTAAGGATCTGCATATGTAAATATAGAACTCTGGTATTATGTTTGAGGTTGTTCAAATTATTTTCGCTGCATGAATGGTATCTGAGACGCGTGCTGGTCTCATAACACTCCGAGCCCCACATGGCGGGTCCGGGGTATTACAACCAGAGTTCTCAAACCATACATTGTAATTTAACATTATCAAACACATGCAGAATAAACCATAACACATTTTAATTCTCAATACATTTCCAGTATTTCATGCATCTCATACATATATCATAGTTCAAAATAGGAACTTCATTTTACTCATGCCACACAATTTAACAACACATATTCATATGTTTACTGTAAAATAAGCCAACCCGTAATCATTATTCATATACTGAAAATATAAACTTAATTCGTTACACAATTAACTAAGAATTTGCCTTTCTAACTTTCCATTTTCACAAATAATATCTAGTAGCACAGCCCTAAGCTCAAAAATTACAATTCAAACGGTTGGCTTTTCAGAACCCACGTGAAAATCATATACATTTATACATAATATTTCCATTTTTCACTAGTTATTTTCTTAAAAATCATGATTTAATATATTTCTCTTACCTGATTTCTTGAACTATGCTGACAGGGACCCTAGATGATGTCTACGGCCCTCACCTGAACCCTAATTCAAAAACCCTAGTTTAATCAAATAAACCTCAAAAAACCTACTATTTCAACATTTTCTTAACCCATAAACCTTGAATAAATGTTTTAAAACCCCCAAACTAAGAATCCTAACCCTTACCTCAACTTTGGAGCAATGCCTAGAAAGCTTAATTTAGAAATTTGCTTTACTAGATGTGTAGAGAATCTCCCCTAGAATACCATAGCAGTTCCCGTTTGTTGATTTGAGATGAATCCAGGATGAAATCTTAGAGAGAAGGTAAAGAGAGACATTTTAGAGAGAGAAAAATGAAGAAAAAGTAATTTCTTTGCAGAGAAGCAACCTCATATCTACTTATACACGATGTTGCCACATGGCTTCGTCGTCGAGAAGACAAAGTTCGTCAAAAGGAATTCGTCAACAAGAGGATGCATTCATCGACAAAACCTAAAATTTGAAATTTACGCACTCGGGATCACTTCATTGATGAGGAACAAAACTTCGTTGACGATCTTTAGAAGGACACTCGTCGACGAAGACAGAAGATTCGTCGACGAGGTCTGCTGTCTTTTTCTTTTAAATCTTCCCTTTTCCCCTTATTATTTATTTATCTATTCTATTTATTATCTTTCATAATTATTTTAATAATTATAATCTTTTGGGTCCCTACATTCTCCCTTCCTTCCGAAAATTTTGTCCTCGAAATTTAACTAGTCATTCATTTCCACATTTCTGTAATTCACTAACTCACTATATTCCATATAATTCAATATATACCATCATATGAAATTCTATATTAGCTACAATCAAATAAAACCTTTATTATTTTAAATACAAACCAATACCTACCCTCTTGGAAATATCAGCCTCGTCTAGGGTCATCGTATACACATGTGCTAGACCACCTCCACCTTGGGGTACTTACTAATTTCCCCTAATTTGGTTTGGTGCAAGTGCAATAGGTAGCAGTTCTTGATAGTTCCTCCTAATGTGCCCCAGTTTACCGCACCTATAGAAGTTAGGAGTCCAAATCTAGCATTCACCCCTATGCCTCTTATTACATTTCTGACATAAAGAGTAAGACGGATTATCCTAATAACCAAAATAGCCCCAATCTTCCGTCTCCTACCTCGAGCCCACAGTATCCTTCTCTCTCTTCCACGATCCCTAACTACCCTCAACTTGAAAACTAGAAGGTGTAGGCCTCTTCCTTTGTTATGTCGGCTCTGTACTGCCCTGAATGCTCTTCTCCAACACTGAAGCTTTGTCCACCAAGTCAAAGAACTTCTCGACCTAAAACCACACTACCAGCTCATAAACCCTTCATCTCGGGCCTTTTTCAAACTTTCTAGCCTTCCTTACCTCATTTGGGATTAGGAACGAAGCAAAATGCGATAGTTCAATGAACTTAGCTGCATATTCCCGCACGGTCATATTCTCCTGTGTCAGATTAGTAAATTCTTCAATCTTTTCCTCTCTGATAGATAAAAGGAAATACCTATCGAAGAATAGCTCCTTGAATCGATCCCACGTCAGAGCTATCTTTACTAACCTCTGTTCCTCTAGCAGCTTCACAGAAAGCCACTTGTGTCTCACATCCCTTGCCATCTTAAATGTGGCATAACAAACCTTCTGATCATCCATGCAGCCAATACCTCCAGTATCTCCTCTATTTGCTGGACTTAGTTTTTTGCAGTCACTGGATCTAGTCCTCCCTCAAAATTAGGAGGGTTCAATCTCATAAACTCCTTGATGCTACAGCCCTAATCTACCACTGGACAATTCTGCTCTCTAGGATCTTTCCTCATTTATGCCCTAACCTATTGGGCTATACCTCGCAGCATCATGGAGTTATCAATATCCTCTTCACTATAAGTCTTTGAATCATCCCTTCCTTCAGCCTCTACGTCCTCATCCCTAAGATCCATCCTAAAAATAGAATAGAAAAGAGATAAGAATTCCATTATATTAACCTACTCAACACTATCATTTAATTAGAATCCAATATACACACATCTTTTCAATTTAGGACCAGCCTCATAGCTCAAAAATGAAATCATCTAAGGTTTATCGTGACTTCTTTGAGGCTGTCAAATGCTTCAGAAAAATCACATAAAATTGTCGACGTATTTACGCCTTCATACTACAAAACAAAATCCTAAACTCTTAACACCTAGCCTACCCATTTCCTAGCCTTATTATCACTTATTCCTATACTCTGGTATTAATCATCCTTGAGTCTACAAAATCCCAAAAACTAATTCTCTAATACCAAAATGTAATGCCCCGAACCCGAAAGTAGGGTCCAGAGTGTTATGCAGTGGAAATAATGACAATTCCTCCATAAAATACGAGAGTTTCAACATCTATATACAATCTCAAAAGGTATCCTCCAAATAGTTAGTATTCACAAACATATATACATCTCTGAAAACATAAATATGTTACAACCCCAAAAATGATAATCAAATTTCATACCCTCTCTCTCTATCAAAATGCTATATCAGGCTCAAGCTCACTAAGATCAATCACGCAAAGGTCCTAAAAAGATATAATTTATATCGGGTGAGACACATCTCAATCTGGATAGAATACATTGAATCAGTGTGTGACAATCATGAGGTTTAAGTACAACATATATATTCATTATTTTCAAAAGAAACCACAATTAAGAAATCATTCTCTGTTCCTACTCATACACATGTAAGGTATTTTACCAACAAGAGTTTCCAGGGATAGGGGTGATTACCCGCATATACAAGTAGCACCCCTCTGCTTTGATACCTTAAGCAACCTACGGTCACAATTAAAGCATATCAATGCTCTTACCTTACTTAGTAAGCCCTTAGGTGGGTAGTTTATCTTGTACTCACGCATTCACACAAAGGTTTACTAGCAGAAATTCTCGATGAATAAGGAAGATTACCTACCCATACAAGTAGCTTCCCTCTGCCCTAATACGTTATGTAGCCAAATATAACTACATCTGATACCTATAAGGGCACTCGCCTTTCTCAGCAAGCCCTCAGGCGGAATGTATACTTCACCTCGTATACATACTATAATACAATATATAATACATTTCTTTCTTTACTCTGTATCTATTACCTCTGTATTATTCACTTCACATTTCAATTTTCACATTCACATTCATATTCCACATTTCTCATTCGTATATTCATGTCTTCTTTCACATATTCTGTTTTCATATCATTCTTGTCTGCTGTTCTTATATCCGTTGTGCCCATATCTGCTATTTCCATATCTGTCGTATTCTCTACAAGTCTAGCGGAGCGGATTTTTGATCTGGGCTTTCCAGGGACCACTCCAAAACTAGGGTATTTTAGGGTTTTATTGTTGATTTGGAGTATATAAGGACTAGGAAATGCTAAATGAGAAATATTCTGTGAGTTGAGTTGATTAATTTGGGGAAAATGTAATTTCAAAGTTTTGATCTTTGAACACCGCAAGGCATGGATTTAGGTTTTCTAGTAAGCTAGGTAAGGGGATTATATTATGTCAACTAATTTTGAAATGTGGACCTATTAAATTACAATATATGATTTTCTAAACGAATTGGGTATATGAAAATGATGAATTTGATTGTTACATGTTTGGAGAAAATTTACATGATTGGTTTGAAATCTCCTATTTTCAGTAAAATAAATAGTTTAAGTTAAATAAAACCCTGGAGATGCTCAAACCCTATTTTCTACAATTTATGTTTTTCCCCATCAGTTTATTTTATTTATGATCAATCAAATAAAAATTGTGTGGCATGAGAATAGTTTTTAAATGGTATATATGAGTATAATGTTTTACTGATAATACACAGTATGATATGACGGCCGAGGACTGATATTTAATATGATGGCCGAGGGCCAAGATTTAATATGATGGTCGGGGGCCGAAAGTTTATAAATGATAGGCTTTATATGAAATGAGAATAAACCTGCTTCTATTATGTAAATTGTCATATATGATTCTAAAGCCCTATGGATATGAAATATGATGTTATGAGCACGGTACCATAGCTATATGTTGGCAGGGAGTGTAATCACACTGGGATGATAGTGTGATGATGGATAGATGATTTGGTAACCTTACTACTCCGAGGATTTTGCCGGGGGGCTCATCTGAGGCACTTTTTGGATGACCATAGGTAGGCGCAATCATACTTACTACCTTTACTGACTCAGCTATGGTCGACCGGCCATATGTTGAGTCTAGCCTTCAGGCCACACAACTTGTCATGAGGGGAAGCTTGTCATATGAGTATATGATAGCGTGACGATGCTAATATAACTGTCCAAGTTGTATCTTTTATGCATATATGGGCAAATTTACTATAAAATGGCTATATTGAGCCGACAGTTTATTATTCAGAAATTATGTATTTTCATATATATAGTGTAGTAGAGTTATATGTCATTTTATATTCAGTTAAATTATGGAAGTTTTATATTCACACGAAAACTCATGCTAGCCACACACTGATATTAATATAATCTGTCTTACTAAGAAACGTCTCACCCGATTATACAAATTATTTTTCAAGTCCTTCAAGGAACCGTACCTAACTTACCTCAGGGTTGGGATTAGACTTTTGGGAGTGGTTATCAAGGCTGGTGAGATACCATATGTCTTATTTTGTTATTTTGGGATTGTAATATGTTGATAGATAGTGGTGTGCATGTATTTGGAAATAGATAGAACTCTAGTAAATAGTTTGGATGTTTTAGAAATATTCCGTTGTACGGTTTAATTTCAATAATGGTAGGTGCACCCTGGTTTCCCTTGTTAGGGTGGGTTGCATTTATATATGCTACAATTGGTATCAAAGAGAGATATATGTATCTTACTAGCACTCCAGGCCTACATAGTGGGTCGGGGTGCTACAGTTGGTATCAAAGAGAGATATATGTATTTTACTAGCACTCTGGGCCGGTCAGGGCGCTACGGTTGGTATCAAAGCACTAGGTTGTTAGGTTCTGCAAATTAGGTTGGATGATTTTACCAAAGTATAGGTTCAAGTAGGACAATGATAGGAATGGGTAGAATAAGAATTTTGAGTTTTACTTTGTAAGCCTGGAGATAGAAATTCCTTGACAAACTTCAGTATTTTTCTGGATCAATCGATGGGTTTAAAAAACCATGACAATCCATTGACAGTTTTGTTTCCAAGCGGAAGGGTAGGAACTTGAAAATTAGAATAGGAATATGAAATTGGCAGAGTATGTTGTGAAGATTTAGGCCGCTATTTGGAATTTATTTAAAGTAAGCATTTTAGTGTTATGATTGCACTAAACATAGTAGGATATTAGGATTCTAAATTCGTTTTGGTTATGTCTACAAGATGGACCCTAGGGATAGTAACACTGTCACCGGAGGTAGTAGCAGTGAGGGAGCTGCCCATGAGGGTGGCAACGATTCTACAGTGGTGCTTCGGGATTTTGCCCAATAGTTTATGTTCGAGATTATGCGGAGCTCTCGAGGGCAGGATTGTCCCACTATTGAGCTAGGAGATTCTATTGAGAAGTTCACCCGCCTAAAGCCTCCTACCTTCGCGAGAAGCACAAACTCGATCCTTGCAGAGAATTGGATTCGAGAAATCAAGAAGATCTTGGTCGTACTGCAAAGCACTGACGAGAAGAAGGTGTTATATGCTATGCTTAAACTGACTGGAGAGGTCAAGAGATGGGGGGAAGCTGTAAAGCTACTAGAGGAGCAGAGACTGGTGCCGATGGCGATGATGTGGAGCTACTTCAAAGAGGTTTTCTTTGATCAGTATTTTCTAGCCTCTATCAGGAAAACAAAGGCAGAGGAGTTCCTGAACCTGACTCAAGGATAGCTGACTGCTCAACAATACGCCGCCCGATTTGTTTGCTCCTTACATGGTACCATACGAGTCTGCAAAGGCTTGAAAGTTCAAAAGGGGTTTGGAGCAGGAGATTAAAAAGTAGGTGGTTGTGTTACAGGTGCAAGAGTTTGCTAGACTAGTAAATAAGGCCACTGTGATAGAGGCAAGTCTATTGGGGGATGTAGAGGCTGAGAACCAGAAGAAGAGGTCAATGCCTTCTCGTTCTCATTTAGGTGCCAAGCAGGGCCCTTGGAGGAGGTACGACAATGGAAGAGGCCAGCGACAAGATACGGGTGTTAGGGCATTTCAGGGTACCTTATTAGGCCCTGTGTGTCCTATGTCTGGAAAAAGGCATTCGGGAGACTGCATGGCAAGATCAAGCGGTTGCTTTCAGTGTGGTAGGTCTAGACATTTAGTACGTGATTGCCACACATCGTGGAACAACACACCTCCCCAGCAGCCATATCAGGGAGGTAACCAAGCACCACGCAAAAACTATCTGAGGGGTACGACCCAGGCGTGAGTGTATTCTTTAACTCCTAGCGACGCTGAGAACGCCGGTGATGTGGTGATAGGTACAGTTTCTATTTTGTAAAATAGTGTCATTGTATTGTTTGCCTCGGGTACGACACATTCTTTTATTTCTCGTGGTTTCATTAAATTTTGTGTGGTAGAAACACAATCGTTAGATGTCGAGTTAGAAGTGGTCACACCGACAGGGTCAATGGTACTGTGTAGTAAAGTGATCTGAGACTACCCAGTAGAAATTCAGGGGAGAATGATACCTGCTAACTTGATTATCTTTGACATGCATGGCTTTGATCTTATTCTAGGGATGGATTGGTTAGTAGCCAGCTATGCGAGTATTGATTGCCCCAGGAAGGAGGCAGTGTTCCGACCTCCTGAGGTGCCAGAGTTTATATTTGACAAGAACTCCGACTCATCAACGAGGCTAGCCGGGTCAACCTAGTTATAAATAGAATATCCTTTTCTTCCTTGTTAAGTTATCCCATTCTCTCTCTCTCTCTAGAACTCAAACCAACCCTCTCCCTCTCTAGGATTCCATGTCATATGTTGCCAGAATCAACAATCTGACATCACTACGTAGATTAGGAGGAGAATCTCTACAGTTATAGTAGATCAGATTTTCGATCTGAGGATTTTTGGGTTTTTCTCTAAGATCAAGGTAAGCATCTGATTCCATTTCTGATTCGGTATATATGTAGTAGTCATGATTATGGCGAAGTAATGTTCTTCGATTTTTAGGTTTCGGGGATCCTGAGTCATTATTTTGGATCGATCTGTTTGTGTTTTGATTTTCGAGATTAAGGTAAGGGGATTTATTTACATCAGTATTTTTAGAAAACTAAATTGCTAGAAAGATAGATTATGTTTTACTGCACATTTTGACTACTTATCTGTAAAATTTTATTAGGTATAAATGTTGTTTCTTACGATTTTACGATTTTACAGTTTTTTGGCAAAAATAAGGGTTTTGGTATATGAACTCCAAATTTTATAAAACTACTTTAACTACTTTAAAACTAAGGTAGGAATTGCTTGATACCCGTGTTTGCGGATGGTTTTTTTTCAAATCATAGACTAATTAAAGCGATTTTTGGCAAAAACGAACATGACGTGTCAACAGGTGAAGGCCGAGCACTAGAGGCTAGTAGGACCTTTGCAACCACTTCTCATTCCTAAGTGGAAGTGAGAGCATATTTCCATGGACTTTGTCACGGAATTGCCATCGGCACTTCATGGATAAAATGCTATCTGAGTAGTTGTTGACAGACTGATGAAGACTGCCCATTTCATCCTAGTTAAAATCAGTTACTCTATGAATAGGTTGACAAAGCTTTATGTGCAAGAGATATTTAGACTGCATGGGGTTCCTATATCCATCGTTTCAGATAGGGACCCATGGTTTACTTCCCAGTTTTGGAAGAATCTATAGGAAGCTTTGGGATCTCAACTCACTTTCAGTATGACTTTTCACCCACAGACCGATGGTTAATTAGAGAGGACCATTCAAATTCTAGAAGATATGTTGCGGGCGTGTGTACGGGATTTCGTGGGTAGTTGGATTAAATATCTGCCGTTATTTGAATTCGCATACAATAACAGTTGTCAGGACAGTAGTGGGATAAAGCCCTTAAGGCACTATATCATCTCAAGTGCCGATCTCCGTTGTATTGGAACGAGGTCGTTGAGTGACAGATAATAGGGCTGGAGCATGTTTAGAAAACCTCTGAGAAGGTTCAGTTCATTGGGGAAAGAATAAAGACAGCGCAAAGTTGGTAAAAAAGTTATGCGAATACACATCGGCGAGAGCTTGAGTTCGAGGTAGGTGATGCCATATTTTTTAGGATTGCTCCCATGAAAGGGATAATGAGATTTTGGAGAAAGGGGAAGCTAAGCCCTAGATACATCGGGCCATTGGAAATTCTGGAAAGAGTTGGTCCGATGGCGTACAGAATGGCATTACCTCCAGCATTATCTAGGATTCACAACGTGTTCTAGGTGTCCATGCTAAGGAAGTACATTCCAAGTCCTTTGCATGTGGTCAATTATGAGTCTTTGGAGTTTGGGGATGCATTGGTATATGATGAGATATCGGTTTTGATTCTAGACTATAAGGAACAAGAGTTGCATACAAAAAGAATTCCTCTTGTAAAGGTACTTTGGCGTAATCATGCAGTGGAGGAAGGGAAGCATCATGGGAATTAGAGATAAAGATACGTCAAAAGTATTCATAGATGTTTGGAGAGGCTCAGCATTAAACTGGTAAGTAGAGCGATAGGTAAGTGTTGGATTTGCATATAGGTTTCTTAGAGTAAGTTTTTACCTTCTTTTTTTTTCAGCTGTTTATTGTTATGGTTTGTGGATGGTCTCTGGGAGAGTTTTTTTTATAGATATGGTAATATCCCGAGATAGTATGTGTAACCACGGTATTCCTCCGCCATAAGTAAAGGTATTTAATAAATTTGGGATGGGGTTGCTATGTGGGTGGCCGCCGAGTCTTCTTAAAGTTGGATCAACGGATCAGTGGTAATGTAGGGGATGTAATGAAAATCAATTAGCAAATTTCGAGGGTGAAATTTTTATAAAGGGGGGGGGGGAGATTGTAGAAACCCGAAACCAAAAAATAAGGAAATAAATAAATAAAAATAAGAAAGAAAAATTTTAAAAAGGCAAATTGCAAGGCTCGTCAACGAATCCCCTGCTTTCGTTGACAAATGTCCTTTTGTAGTTCGTCGGCCAAATTTAGGCGTCATTGAAGAAGGGATACCGAGAGGAATTTCAAGCATACGGTTCATTGACAAACCCCTTCTTTCGTCGACCAATTTCCTTCTACGGTTCATCAACGAAGGTCCCATTTCGTCGACAAATTGTGTAGGGTCAAAGGGGTATAAATAGAATTTAAGGTTGCTTCTTCATTAAGAAATTTAATTTCTCTCTCTCTCTCTCTCTAACCCACGAACCCTCACCACTTCTCTCTTCAATTTCTCACTGTTCGTTGCCCGAATCTACGATTGAAAGCCACCACGAGAATCTAGGGGCGATTCTCTACAAATCTAGTGGAGTGGATTTTTGATCTGGGCTTTCTAGGCACCACTCCAAAACTAGGGTAAGTAGGATATTTTAGGATTTTATTGTTGAAATTAGGAATAGCTTCCCAAGAGGGGGGGTGAATTGGCTTTAAAATTTTCTTTTAATTCCTTTTGAGATACCTTAAACTTCCTTAATTCCTTTTAACCAATTCTTGACTTGTTTGGTTAATTCTTTAATCAATCGAGAACTTAGTTCCTTTATCCAATTAATAACACAATTAAACAACCAATCAATTAAACAATATCTTCAAGCCAAACAATCAATTTATTTTCCAAGTACAAGTCAAACAACAAACAACCAAACCAAGATATAAAGTATTCAACACTTTGGTAATATAACAACTCAAGATGGTTGTTTGTTTATATTTGCTAAATTTGAACCAAGCCCTATAGTAAATGAGAATTTATGCTTGTTGATGTAAAGCCCTGTATAGATGAATCAAATCAAACTCAAATAAACTCTTGGTAAATTTATCTTTGGGATGTTAACCAAGTAATGTACTCCCGTAAGGTTTCTTCAAGATATGGCGTAACCAACATACTCCCTTTCGGTTTCTGCAACCCAAATCAAAATTAAACCTTAAGTTTGTTTGATTTCCAAATACATGTAGTTTATATGATTTTCAAATTTAAACCATCCACGCAATTTTAAATATGCACTAAAAATAAAGAGTAAGGGAAAGAGAGAATAAGACGGAAATTTTTACGAGGCTCAGCTGATACCCAGCCTACGGCCTCGCCTTTGGCAAACCACCAAAGGATTCACTAGTTCAGTTCCGTTGACGGGTGGAACAATACCGATTACAACACTCCTTGGTTAAAGCTAGAGCCCGCCTTCTCCAAACGATATTCCCTCGTTCAGTCACTCCTTACATAAGCTAGAGCCCACCTCTCTAAGCAATATTTCTTTTCTTAGCCAACGATCCAAAAAACCCTTGGTACGTCAAAGAACTATAAGAAACACAAGATAAGATCTGCGTACAAGTATACTCTCTCAAAGAGCAAGTTAGTACAATTTCAGCACTATATACTTTGAATGTAAAATATCAATATGAAATAGAATGAAGCTCAAGCGTAGAATTCACCAATATCCTTCTTAGATGAGGATTAACAGTAGGAATTCAAAGGAGGAAGAATTAGCACTTCAGAATATCTCAGCAAAAGAATTTAAAATACTAGAATTTAAAAAATTTTCCCGTTGAACAGTGTTCAGATGACTGAAGGTTCAAGTTCAATCATTTGAAGTTCCTGAAACCCCTTTAAAATATAACTAGATATAGGATCAGATGTCTGAAGTTAGAGTTCAGACATCTGATGTCACAGGTTCAGTCATCTGAAGTCACAAGTTCAGACGTCTGAACTTGCTGCTGCAACTCTCTGCCTCTTCTTTGATAGCAGTGACCCCTCTTCAATGTTTTGCCTATACATTTTTCTGTATAACTCCAAATTAGGTGTTCTTGGTGTCAAATGAAAGCTAAGAGAAAATCATACAACTTTAAAGTTGATCACTTTTTAAAATAATGAGTTTTTAATAGAGAACATTTCACCTTAATGCGGTTGTATAAAAACTGACAGCAAATGGAAAAACTCTTTTTGATGCTTTTCATTCCAAAAATGATTCTAACCTTTTTAAAATAATTTTTGACCTTATAAAAATATTTTCCAAGTATTTTAAAAAGTATCTAGGTCTAAGTTAACCTAAGAGTTTCAAAATATTTCAAATGATATTTTAAACATTAAAGTACTTACATGAAAACTTCTAAAACTTTTCTCATTCTAGGTTCTTGAGTCTTCATGTTTTGTCCTTGGATTGAGTCCATATTTTCTTCAAGCTTCCATATTCTTTGAGCTTTCTCACTTTCCCTTTCTTTGGCTCTTTTGACTTTAATATGCCTTGGCTTTCAACAACTCATTCATGTCCTCATATTCTTCAAGATTTCATATATCATCTTTAAATCCATGCTTTGACTCTTTTAAGCTTCATTTGATCCTTGTAAGCACTTTGACCTTGATTTCTCATATACGACCCTTGAAATATCATTACTCACAAAAATACATTAAATTCCATTTGTTTGTTAGCATCAAAACACGATAACAAGATTTTAAGCCTTGTAAGGCCAACAATTGTTGATTTGGAGTATATGAGGCCTAGGAAATGCTAAATGAGAAATATTCTATGAGTTGAGTTGATTAATTTGGGGAAAATATAATTTTAGGGTTTTGATCTTCGAACGCTACAGGGGGTGGATTTAGGGTTTCCAGTAAGTCAGGTAAGGGGATTATCTTATGTTAGTTAATTTTGAAATATGGACCGATTAAATTGCAATATATGATTTTCTGAACGAATCGGGTATATGAAAAGGATGGTTTTGACTGTTATATGTTTTGGGGAAAATTTACATGATTTGTTTGAAATCTCCTATTTTCAATAAAATAAATAGTTTAAGTTAAATAAAACCTCGAGATGCTCAAACCCTATTTTTAGCAATTTATGTTTTTCCTCGTCAGTTTATTTTATTTATGATCTATGAAATAAAAATTGTGTGGCATGAGAACAATTTTTAAATGGTATATATGTATAAAATGTTTTACTGGTAATACATAGTATGATATGATGACTAGGGGCCGAGATTTAATATGACGGTCGGGGGCTGAAAGTTAATAAATGAAAAGCTTTATATGAAATGAGAATAAAGCAACTTTTATTATGTAAATTGCTATATATGATTCTAGAGCCCTGTGGATATGAAATATGATGTTATGAGCACGGTATCGTAGCTATATGTTGGTAGGGAGTGCAATCACACTGGGATGATAGTGTGATGATGGATAGACGATTTGGTGACCTGGGCCACAGTACTACTCCGAGGTTTTTGTCGGTGGGGCTATCCGAGGCAATTTATGAATTACCATAGGTAGGTGTAATCGTACTTACTACCTTTATTGACTTAGTTATGATCGGTCGGCCATATATTGAGTCTAGCCTTCGGGCCGCAAAACCTATCATGGGGGGAAGCATGTGGTATGAGTATATGATAGCTTGATGACACTAATACAACAGTTCTGGTTGTATCTTTTATACATATATGGGCAAATTTACTATAAAAGGGCTATATTGAGCTGATAGTTTATTATTAAAAAATTATTTATTTTCAAATATACAGTGTATGGGAATTTAAATGTCATTTTATATTCAATTAAATAATAGAAGTTTTATATTCACACGAGAACTCATGCTTGCCACACACTAGTATACACTCTTTTAAAGACTTCCTAAAATTCTAGTTGATTAGGCAGTCTACACAAACACTTACTTCAACTATTCAATCTACAACCACAACAACCAATTTAATAATCATTCAAGCCAAAAAAACACCATACAAGTAATAAATATTAGTTTTGCAATATTCAACAACCCTATTTATGAATGTGCTAGTCCTGTAGTTGGCTTTTGAACTAAAGATTAAAATAACATCCAAACACTTTTTCAAGATCAGAATTTAAATAAACCTTTAGCTAATAGGTTTTGGGTTGTTAACCAATCAACGTACTCTCTTATGGTTTCCGCAAAAAATTGATTAACCAACGTACTCCCTTTCGATTTCCACAAGCTCAAGAAAAAATTAGGCTTTGATTTATTAAATTTCCAATATGTGTTGTTTTTATAATTGAAAGAATTACAACATTCACGCAGTTTATATTTTTACTGAAATTTAAAAAGAGTAAGGAAAAGAGAATGACACCGCTGTTTTTACGAGGTTCGGCTTACCCCAGCCTATGTCCTCGCCTTAGGTCAACCACCTAAGGATTTCACTATACCTTATTCCTTCTGGGTGGAACAAAAATCTTTACAATAACCAACCTCTTTTTCAGGAAGAGAAACCTTTCCAAGAAACAACCTATGCTTGGTCCAACGATCCAACAATACCTTGAACCGTCAAAGATCAAGTAGAAAGGAATGGATATCTGCGTACAAAAACACTTTCAAATATAGAGCAAGTTGTACAAGTTAAACTCAAATCGTACTTCAAAACCAAAACTAAATAGAAAATGTGAAGCTCAAGGTTTAGAAGTCACCAAAGTTTCTTTCTTATTAATATAAGAATTTTAGATGCAACTCATAATCAGAACCCCTTTTTAATCCAACAATTTCGTAGAGTTTTCCCTCAATAAAGGTGTGATCAAGAATGAGCTTTAGGAGAGTTTTAGCATTAAAATCATGTATTACTTGAATGTATTTTTCATTTAGCAAGGAAGGTATTTATAGACCTTTTTTTTAAGGAAAAGTTTCCTCATTTAACATGAAGCATTTAGGTAACTTTTCAAAAAATATTAAATTATAGAATTAATTTTTGAAAAATTTCCCGCAAGTTTGAAATTCAAAAATTCTCCGTAGAATCAGCCGCTTGACTCACTCGACTGGGTCACTAACTCACTCGACTGGGTCACCAGTTAGTCGACTGGGCAGTCCTCTCTTTTCAAATATTTTCTATTTCTAATTTGTTTAAAATCTAATTTACTTGAAAAACTTAATTATGGCTTTTCAAAAACATGTTCAAGAGTTTTTTTTTTAAAGTGATGGTCTCTAAGTTTTTGTATCTTAAGGAGCTTCACATATCTAAATAGTGATAACTTGAAATACTTACAAATATCATTCTAAGCATGATTTCCTTAATCACTAAGTCTTGCAGCCTCTTGAGGTTCAGTCTTTACTTCAAAGTCTGCTTGGCCTTTAAGCTCTTCATGTATCTTTTATTTGTTCAATGTTCTGGGAAACTTTCATTTGATTAACTTTGATTTCCAGTTTACTTCCATGATTAATCGTAAGTGTCCTTTTACTTAGACCTGAATTAAAACCACTCAACAACGCATGTTAAAACATCCTTTATTTTGTTATCATCAAGACAAAATTGAAAAACCCAGTTAGACGAACAATCTTCCCCTTTTTTATGATGACAAATGAGGAGCAAAAAAAATATGAGTAAGCCTTAAAAAGACTCCCCCTTACAATAAGCATCATTTTAACAATATTTGTAGTTTCAAGACCAATTTCAATATTATACAATATCATGCTCATCATACAATATCATGCTCATTACATCAATCAAGTTCAAGTTGATTCAATATCAAATGCTTCTCCCTCTTTCTTTTGATACATATCTCATGTTCGAATTTTCAATCGCATGCTCAATTTTTGCTCAATACTACTCCCCCTTTTGACATCAATAAAAAAGAGTAAGATATAAAAAAAAGATTAAGTTCAACTGAACACACACTTCTCAATATATTGCAATATAGTATATATAGTGTGCTTCGATAGTCAAATAGTCATGCATATTTCATTTTTGTCATTCATATTGCATATGTTTTGTGACATTTTTAAATTTACAATCAGGCATATGTTGTACAACATTCATATTTTCCAAACAAAACTTCAAAAGTCATATTTGTCATTCATCATTCTTTCCCTCTTTTGACATTAATTCGTGAAAATTAGGGAAAATCCATACTACAAGCAATGAGTCATAATACTCCCCCCGAATTTAGTACATTCATATTTTATACCAGTTATGCTTTTTATCATCTCATGCTTCAATTTATTAATTCATATCAGTTATGTGCTCATGGATACTAATATCAATCAATATCATGCACTGCTCATAGATGCCAAATTTCATTTATCCATGTGATCCATTATAAGCATACATGTTCAAGAGTCATTTCAAAATTCATGTTTCTAAATCATGTTTAAAAACTTTATTCTCAAATATTCAAAATATAGTGAGCCTTAAATCATTAATATTTTTGTATCATCTTTAAAGATTTCAAGATACCAATTTTAAGACATACACATGTAGCATTTCACACATCACATAAGCATGAAGTCTATTAAAAAAAAACAAGGGGAAGGTAGCAACCAAACTAAGTGTTGTGTCATACAACACATCAAAGTACAGGCCAAAAATATTTAGAGCACACAAAGAGACAAACCCTAGGTCAGTTGACTAACTGTAGATTTTTCTTTAAGATTTGTCCTTTCAATTAGTTTCTCTACTATGTAATAGACCAAGCTCTCTTCTAATGGTTATAAATCTATATTCTGAGAGAGGTTTAGTGAAGATATCAGCCCATTGATCATTTGTACTAATGAATTCTAGAATGATGTCTTCTTTTTGAACATGATCTCTTAGGAAGTGATGTCTTATGTTAATGTGCTTGGTTTTTGAGTCTAAAATAGGATTTTTAGATATGTTTATCGTACTCGTATTATCACACTTAATTGGTATAGTTGTGTATTTCAAATTGAAATCTCTTAATTTCTATTTCACGTACAGTGTTTGTGCACAACAACTCCCGGTTGCTACATATTCAGCCTCAGCAGTTGACAAAACCATGGAGTTTTATTTCTTAGAGAACCAAGAAACTAAAGATCTTCCTAAGAAGTGAGATGTGTCACTTGTACTTTTTCTATCTATTTTACATCCTGCATAGTCCGCATCTAAATAACTAATCATTTCAAAACCATTGTCCTTAGGATACCATAGTCCTAAGTCCATAGTGCTTATTAAGTATCTTAAGATTCTCTTAATAGCTATTTGGTGTGATTCCTTAGGTGCTGATTGAAAACGTGCACACATACACACACTAAACATTATGTCGGGTCTACTGACCATTAGATATAATAGACTTCCAATCATACCTCTATAATTTGTGTCTACAGGCTTTCCCTTTTCATCTTTGTCTAGGCTGATGGAGGTACTCATAGGTGTTCTTATTAGTTTACTATTTTCCATACCAAATTTTTGTATCATGCTTTTTATGTATTTGGATTGACTTATAAAAGTCCCATGCTTGGCTTGTTTAATTTGCAGTCCAAGAAAATACTTTAACTCTCCCATCATGCTCATTTCAAATTCTTCTTGCATACATTTTGCAAATTCCTTACATAGATGTTCATTAGTAGCACCAAATATTATATCATCTACGTAGATTTGAATTAAAAGTATGTCATCTTCCTTAGTTTTGATGAACAAGGTACTATCAATTTTTCCTCTTGAAAAACCTTTCTTAATTAGAAATCTACTAAGTCTTTCATACCAAGCCTTAGGGGTCTGTTTTAATCCATACAAAGCCTTAATTAGTCTAAACACATGATTAGGATTTTCTATATTTTCAAAACTGGGGGGTTGTTCAACATATACCTCTTCATTAATATGCCTATTTAAGAATGCACTTTTGACATTCATTTGGTATAACGTAATTCTTTGTATGAAGCATAGGATAATAGCATTCTAATATCCTCCATTCTAGCTACAGGGGCAAAGATTTCATCATAGTTGATCCCTTCTTCTTGGTTATACCCTTTCACTACAAGTTTAACTTTGTTTCTAGTGATTATACCATTCTCATCCTTTTTATTTCTAAATACCCATTTTGTTCGTATGATCGAATGATTTTCAGGTTTGGGTACTAATTGTCATACTTTGCTTCTTTCAAATTGGTTTAATTCTTCTTACATAGCAATTATCCAAGATTCATCCTTAAGGGCTTCTTCAACATCTTTAGGTTCATTTTGAGATAGGAATGCATAGTGATTGCACAAGTTCTTTAGAGAAACTCTAGTAGTTACACCTCTAGATGGTTCACCTATGATTTGTTCTTGAGGGTAATCTTTCTTATACTTCCATTCTCTTGGAAATTTCGGATTTTCTATAGGTTCAGCTTTTGGGTTTACTTCATTTTCTTCCTTGATTTCTATCTCATCCTTCTTTTTGAAGATATCATCATTTTCTTCATTTTTGACTTCTCTTGAAAAAGGATTTGACTCATCAAAGTCTACGTGAATTGATTCAATTATGGTGAGTGTTCTTTTGTTGTAGATCCTATAGGCCTTACTATTTGTAGAGTATCCTAGGAAAATACCTTCATCCGATTTAGCATCAATTTTCCTAAGTTATCTTTGTTATTGAGTACAAAACACTTACACCCAAATACATTAAAGTAATTTATGTTAGGCCTTCTTTCTTTCCATAATTCATATGGTGTTTTGTTGAGAATTGATCTAATGGAAACCCCATTGATTACATAGCAAACTGTATTTACAACTTCAGCCCAAAAATACTTGGGTAAGCTATTTTCATTAAGCATAGTTCTTGTCATTTCTTGAAGGGTTCTATTTTTTCTTTCCACAACTCCATTTTGTTGTGGGGTTCTAGGTGCAAAATATTTGTGACTTATGCCATGTTCATTGCAAAAATTTTTAATGTCTTGATTCTTAAATTCTCTTCCTTGGTCACTTATTAGATTTGAGACATTGTACCCTTTCTCATTTTGAAGCTTTTTACATAGAGTGATTAACGAATTATAGGCCTCCTCTTTGTTAGCTAAGAATAACACCCATGTATATCTAGAGTAATCATCAACAATTACAAAGGCGTATTGTTTTCCTCCTAAGCTAAGTGTATGAGTTATAGGGGTCTACTAGTTGATGTATGTTTCTTCTTTTTGAAGCTTTTCTTGATTTTTTTTTTCCTAGTTGACAGGCATCACACACTTTATCCATTGAATTTGGTGTTAGGCAAGCCTTTAACTAAATTCTTTTTAGAAAGCTTGGATATAAGATCCATGCTTGCATGTCCTAGCCTTCTATGCTAAAGCCAACTATTTTCACTTATGCCATCTAAGCAAGTTATATCTTGAGAGATCAAGCTATCAAGGTTTATGCAATATACATTATTCATTCTATGTGCAGTGAATAGTGTCTTATGATCCTTAGGATTCTGAATTATGCATTTTTCTTTCTTAAATATTATTTCAAATCCTTTGTCGCTAAGTTGACTAATGCTTAATAAATTATTCTTTGGACCATCTACTAACAAGACATCATCTATAGTGAGTGAAGAGTCTTTACCTATTTTACCAATTCCGATGATCTTGCCTTTTGCATTGTCACCGAAGGATACAAATTCTCCATCCTTTTGAGTGAGAGAAGTGAACTTAGATTTATCTCCCGTCATATACCTTGAACATCCATTGTCCAAGTACCATTTATCCTTAGACGGAGTGATCTTTAAGCAAACCTACAAGAAAGGATTTATGTTGTCACTTTTGGAATCCATACCTTCTTAACTTTCTTTAAATCTTGTTTAGTTTTAGCATTTATCTTCCACTCATTTTTTACTTTAATGTTATTTTTCATGAGTGGACAACTAAACATTACGTGTCCTTTATTTTTACATATGTAGCAAGTGGTGTGCTCATAAATATTTGTTGATGAAGTGCTTGCATAATGTTTAAATTGATTTACAAAATATCTCATAAACAAGTTTTTCTTTCTTTTGTTTGGTGCTCCATTGTAACCAATTCCTTCTTTGTTTTTTGCCATCCTTTGTTGTCCTACCATTTTTTTCAAAGTCATCTTTACCTTTGGTAAAGTTGTAGATGACATTTTCTTTCTCTTGAATTTGGTTCTTAAGATCATTTATTTCTTACACTCTCTTGCTATCTTCATTCACTTGAGACTTAGCTAATTTTTAGACAAGTTATCTACTTTCTTCTCAAGCTCTTCAATCTTTATGTCTTTTTCTTCTTCAACAAGTTTTGAGAATTCAAGCTGATTTCTAAGTGTTTCGTTTTGTTATTTCAAGCTTATGTTTCTCTTTGAGACTTTAATAAATTTGTTATGTAGAGAGAAAAATTCAGATTGAAGTTCTTTATAAGAGGGCATGCTTTCACACGAATTACTACATGATTCATCACACGAATCTTTAGAGAGAGAGTAATAAGAGTTTACCTCTTCGTTATGTGTCATGAAGAAAACGTTTGCTACTTCTTGATCGCTTGAATCACTCTCTGATTCCCTCGAACTTGTGTCATCCCAAGTTGCCTTCATTGCAGGCTTTTTTTCTTCTTTTCCTTCTTGAGTTGTGGGCATTCCGGCTTGATGTGTCTGACCTTTTTTACAATGATAGCAAGTGGGAGGATCATTTTGGCTTTTGTATTCCTTTTTATTACTTTCACCTCTTTTAGCTTTTGATCCATTGAATTTTCTAGTGAATTTCTTGTTTCTTTTCAAGAATTTTCCAAGTCTTTTAGTTATGAGAGCTAAGTCTTCATCTACTAATTCACTAGATTCATTATCTTTCTCACTTGAATGTTCTTTTAAGGCTTTTAGAGCTATAGACTTCTTGTTTTTGTTTTCATTGCTTCTTTTCTTCAACATCATTTCATAGGTTAGAAGAGATCCTATGAGTTCATCTAAGGAAGTTATTTTAAGGTTTCTCCCTTCAGTTATGGCTGTGGCTTTTGGTTCCTAAATAGGTGGAAGAGCTCTGAGAATTTTGTGAATAATCTCATGGGTGGAATATGTTTTTCCTAAGGCACTTAGTGAGTTTATGATATGTGTGAACCTAGTATACATGCTTGTTATAGTTTCATCGGAATTCATTCTAAAAGTTTCTTATTCACTAGTTAACATACCAATTATGTTGTCCCTAACATCTATTGTGCCTTCATAGGTTACTTCTAATTTATCCCAAATCTCTTTAGCTGTTGTACACGCTATTACTCTATTGAATTCATTTGCATCAAGTGCACAATATAATGCGTTTATTGCACTTGAGTTAATTTGGAGCATTTTGTAATCTGATTTGATTAGCTCTTTATCTTCTTTAGGGGTTTCTTTTCCATCTACTAGTTTAGTAGGAATCAAATTTCCATTTGTAACAACATTCCATGCCTTCCAGTCCATTGTTTGAAGGTAGATTCTCATCCGTTGCTTCCAAAAAGTGTAATTTAGTCCACAAAAAATGGGTGGCCTAGTTCAAGATTGACCCTCACCAAAGGGAGCTACTCCTATTTGTGCCAATTTGATCTTTATATAGCTACTTGTTAGGTTTTGCTAAAACTGGGCTCTGATACCAATTGAAACCTAAGGTGTAGTCCTAAGAGGGGGGTGAATTAGGTTATTTAAAAAAATTCTTTAGAATCTTTTTAAGAGTTCTTGATTTTTTACAATCTTTTAAAGACTTCTTAAAATTCTTATTGATTAGACAGTCTACACAAACACTTACTTCAACTATTCAATCTACAACCACAACAACCAATTTAATAACCATTCAAGCCAAACAAACACCATACAAGTAATTAATATTAGTTTGCAATATTCAGCAACCCTGTTTATGAATGTGCAAGTCCTGTAGTTGGCTTTTGAACTGAAGATTAAAATAACATCCAAACACTTTTTCAAGATCGGAATTTAAATAAACTTTCAGCTAATAGGTTTTGGGTTGTTATCCAATCAACGTACTCCCTTATGGTTTCCGCAAAAAATTGATTAACCAACGTACTCCCTTTTGGTTTCTGCAAGCCCAAGAACAAATTAGGCTTTGGTTTATTTAATTTTCAATATACGTTGTTTATATAATTGAAAGAATTACAACATTCACATAGTTTATATTTTTACTGAAATTTAAAAAAGAGTACGGGAAAGAGAATGACACCGTTGTTTTTACGAGATTCGGCTTACCCCAACCTACGTCCTCGCCCTAGGTCAACCACCTAAGGATTTCACTATACCTTATTCCTTCCAGGTGGAACAAAAACATTTACAATAACCAACCTCTTTTTCAAGAAGAGAAACCTCTCCAAGCAACAACCTATGCATGGTCCAACAATCCAACAATACCTTGAACCATCAAAGATCAAGTAAAAAGGAATGGATATCTGTGTACAAAAATACTCTCAAATACAGAGCAAGTTGTACAAGTTAAATCTCAAATCGTACTTCAAAACCAAAACTAAATAGAAAATGTGAAGCTCAAGGTTTAGAAGTCACCAAAGTTTCTTTCTTATTGATATAAGAATTTTAGATACAACTCAGAATCGGAACCCCTTTTTAATCCAACAATTTCGTAGAGTTTTCCCCCAATAAAGGTGTGATCAAGAATGAGCTTTAGGAGAGTTTTAGCATTAAAATCATGTATTGCTTGAATGTATTTTTCATTTAGCAAGGAAGGTATTTATAGACCTTTTTAAGGAAAAGTTTCCTCATTTAACATGAAGCATTTAGGTAACTTTTCAAAAAATATTAAATTATAGAATTAATTTTTGAAAAATTTCCTGCAAGTTTGAAATTCAAAAATTCTCCGCAGAGTCAGCCGCCTGACTCACTCGACTGGGTCACTAACTCACTCGACTAGGTCACCAGTTAGTCGACTGGGCAGTCCTCTCTTTTCAAATATTTTCTATTTCTAATTTGTTTAAAATCTAGTTTACTTGAAAAACTTAATTATGACTTTTCAAAAACATGTTAAAGAGTTTTTTTTTTGTTTTTTAAGTGTTGGTCTTTAAGTTTTTGTATCTTAAGGAGCTTCACATATCTAAATAGTGATGACTTAAAGTACTTGCAAGTATCCTTGTAAACATGATCTCCTTAATCACTAAGTTTTGCAGCCTATTGAGGTTCAGTCTTTACTTCAAGGTCTGCTTGGCCTTTAAGCTCTTCATGTATCTTTTATTTCTTCAATGTTCGGATAAGCTTTCATTTGATTGACTTTGATCTCCAACTTACTTCCATGGTTAATCGTGAGTGTCATTTTACTTAGACCTGAATTAAAACCACTCAACAATGCATGTTAAAACATCCTTCATTTTGTCATCATCAAAACAAAATTGAAAAGCCCAATTAGGCCAGCAGATAGAACTTTGGTAAATAGTTTGGTTGTTTTAGAAATATTCCGTTGTATGGTTTAATTTCAGTAATGGCAGGTTAGGGCGGGTTGCATTTATATTTGCTACAGTTGGTATCAAAAAGAGATATATGTATTTTACTAGCACTCTGGGGCCACGTGGTGGGTCGGGGCACTACAGTTGGTATCAAAGAGAGATATATGTATTTTACTAGCACTCCAAGCCCACGTGGCAGGTCGGGGCACTACAACTCTAACCGGGCCCCAAACATTAGAATGCACATAATCAAGAATACCTTTTGTCTTGTAAATAGCTGACTTGAATTTTGCCCTATTTTGTTTTCTAAGAACACAAATCGTGCAAAAGTCCAGTTGACATGATTTCAAACCCTTTGAAAGTTTCCTCTTGTGTAATTCCTTCATACCGTGTTCCCCCATATGCCCAAGACACATATGCCAGAAGACGGTTTCATTACATTCAGCATCTACGGCTGCAACTCCACCTACAACAGTAGTTCCCTTCAATGTGTAGATATTCCCATCTAGTTTTTGCCCTTTTATCACGTCGAATTTCCTTTCCATACTTTCACAACTCCACCTTTGGACTTGTAATTGAAACCATTACAATCCAAGGTGCCAAGTGATATCAAACTCTTTCTTAACTCCGGTATATATCTTACATTGCTCAAGGTTCTCACAACACAATCAAACATTTTTATCTTTACATTTCCTATACCAATAATCTTACAAGAAACATTATTACCCATAAGAACTGAACTTGAATTCACTAACCTGTAAGTATTGAACCACACCTTATTTTGAGTTATATGGTAAGAACATGCCGATTCAAGTATCCAAGAGTCCGTATGGTTATTCAACCCTAAAGAAACTGAAAAAACATCACTATCACTACAAACTAAACCTCCTTCTTGAACCACATTTGCTTATTTTGAAATCCCTTCATGCTTTTCAACATTCCCTTTCTTCCAATCCGGACACTTCGATTTAACATGCCCCTTTTTACCGCATTTATAACACTAGATTTCCTTTTTCTTCTTAGATTGATTGTGGGATTTCTAACTTGACCCACTTTTGAACTTTCCTTTGCCACACTCATTGTTACCTTTTACCACAAATCCTTCTCTGTCATCACATATTTTTAGCTTTTAATGAAAATTCAGTAAGGCACTTGTTACCTCTTCTAAATCAAGAGTTTCTTTTCCCCATATAAGAGTGGTAACTAGATTTTCATAGGTATAAGTCGATGGCAAGGAGTTTAGTAACATCAAATTCTTATCATCTTCATCAAACTTAACATCAACTCTCGTCAAATCACTTATGATTTGATTAAAGACATTGATATGTTTATCTAAGTTTGATCCTTCAACCATCTTAAGTCAATAAAGATGTTGCTTAAGAAAAAGTTTATTATTGAGTGATTTGGACATGTCGGCCTAGGTGCGCATCTAGAGGGGGGTGAGTAGACATTCTTCACACTTTTCACAGATATGAAAATTTTCTACAATCACAAAATTATCTTGGCAAGATGCAAGAGTATTAAATCACAATTTATATTCAAGGCAAATAATAATAAGCAAGCAATATGAAATAGGGAGGATAAGAAAAGCTTAACACAGTGATATTAATGTGGTTCGGCACCAAGCCTACGTCCCCACCTTGAGACCAATTCAAGGATTCCTCAAATCCACTAAGCAACCCTCCTTCACTAGCGGAGAAGCCTTTACAATCCAGCTGCTTACCAAGAGCTACAACAAGGTGCTCACCAAGAGTCACCTTACAAAGGCTCACAAAGAACCCCTCACCACAATGAATCAAAAAAATAAGATATAACAACAAAATGCCCCTTCTTGAGCAGATAGTACAAATCAGTACCTCACATTACTCTCTATTTGCAAATAATGTGTAATCAAGAGTAAGGAGCAAGAGAGCTTGAGAGCACAAATGAAACCGTAGAATGAATGCTCAATAATGTTCTCAACAACCAAAGTTCTTAAAATTCTTATTGAAATAAATGCAAATGCTCATATTTAAGGCCAAAGGGACGAGCAATACGTTGGATAGTTGTTGGGCATTAATGGAGAAGAGATAAGGTGAAAGCTAGCCATTATTGCGCATTTAATGCTTTCTGCTCGAGGTTGATAGTCAACCTTAAATTTTCAATGGTCGACCGTTCCACTACAGTGGTCGACCATTCACCTGATCTGTGAAAAGGTTTAAGCTATTGGAATGTCTAGTCGACCATTCCCCTGTAGTGGTCAACCATTCCCATGGTTTATGAAAAATTTCAGCTACTGGAATGTCTGGTCAACCATTCTCTTGTAGTGGTCGACCATTCCCATGGTCTATGAAACATTTCAGCTACTAGAATGTCTAGTTGACCATACATCTAGCCATTCATACTAATGAGCTTCTAAATGATCAAACTAATGTAAGAACAAGTGCCAATTATTAATATTCAATCTAATGATGCTTTAGGCTTGTCCAAATGAGGTCTGGATGAGTGTAACATGTCTTGTTTGATAAAACCCTCATTTTGGCATCTTCTGCACTTAATGTGACTCAGTGTTCATATGAAAACATATTTTGATGTCCTATACTGATATGAACTAGATGCATATGCACTTGCTTAGTTTTTTGCTAAATAATCATACCAACATCACAAGCAAAGGAGTTACAAGAGTGTTCTACCTCATACACAATCCATCATACATGTAAATAAATTAAAACTTTGCATATGCTCCGTTTGGTTGTTCTTTAAGTGATTCTTGTGCAGGCTTTGACCCTGACTCTTGTTTATTGCTTCTTCAATGATTCGTTTGCTCATTGCCTCATCAAGACTTGTTTGATCATTTTGCTTTCTTAGGTAATGTCTTATTTTCCTAAACTGAACTTAAGTAAATAGATTAGTCAACCGAGGGACACTAATGAGTTGATATCATCAAAACCAACTAGAATGGGAAACCTTAGTCACTAGGGCAAACAAGACATATACCAACTTTCTAACTTTCGTCATATAGCAGCTAGAAAATCCTCCTACATCACATGATAGAACACTTCGTTGGCCAAACACAAGTGTATTGTGGAAGTGGCATCTCCTTGCAATTCTCCCCATGTTGCCTTATCCATTCCATCAGGTTGAACGTCAAGTAAAGCTTTTCTCATTCCTTATTGCACAAGTACATCCTTAACTCTCCTCTGCCATAGGCCAAAATTTCTAGTTCCATCAAATTTGACAATGCCAAATCTTGCAGAAGATGATTCCGATGCCATGACAACAATCGCTCTGATACCAATTTATTGTATAATGATCGGATATAGGATTACCAGCGGAATAAGTAAATAAACAACAAGAAAATGAAACATAACAAAAAGATTAAGAAACAAACAAGAATCAACACAAGGTTTACGTGGTTTGGCAAAGCCTACATCCACAGAAACAATTGGCACAAGAATTTCACTAAGAAATGTCAAAGTACACAATACACTTCATAATGATCTCTCTCTACTGTCAATACATGCTCAAAAGAACATAAATAAGACTCCCTTGGAAGCTTCCCTCTGAATTCCCAACCACCCCAACATTCCAATTCAAAGTTCAAATATTTTCTTGCAACCTAGATGCACTCATCAACAAGCATAGGGCACTCGTCGACGAGGCAAAGAAGATCACTTGTCGATTAATTAGATAACTCGTCGACGAGCTCATTTTTTTGCTCTCGGTATCTCAAAACCTCTAAGTTTTCCTTACTTTTGGGATCTACTCACCAATGAGCATAGGGCACTTATTGACGAGTCCCTGTTGCACTACACCCTTATGCTTTTCTTCCTAACTTTGTTTATGAAACCCCAAGTATAAAAGCCATACCATAAACAACACTCTCCAATATCTTTATCAAGTAAGATACAAAGAATAAATTTTACCTGAAAAGGGGAGAGATAATATAAACGTTGAAAAATGTGTTGGAAATTTGAGTAAATTCAATTTAATAACATCAGCTTTTCTCCCAATCAAATATTTGATTATCATCAATTAATGTCAATCAAAATTGATGAGTTAAAAACATGTTATGCATTTCCAATCTTCAAATATATTTGTCATAATTTGGAGATAAAAAGTTAAAAGGGAAGAATGTAGGATTTATATCCCAAAGGATATGTCCCACATGAATTATGTGGATCCCACTTATAGGGAATGTGTCCCATATGATAAGGATATGAATTAATTATTGTATGGGTTAACTAAAAGGTTAGCTTATTTAATATGAGAAATTAATGGTGGAAGTTTGAAGAGATTCCTATACATAAATATTATAAATATATATATATGTATATAATATATATATATATATATATATATATAATATATTAGCTACTATTATGGGGTGTAGCTATAAGGGCTTGCTATACATCAAGTTAAACTCTACGGGATTAACTACATGGTGGTGTTAGCTGTAAAGAAAAGATAGGATGAAAGGAATTGTCTTCTCTCTGCCTCTACTTCTCTAATCATCAGAAGATCCCATAGATCTGGTGAAGGAAGGAAAGAGAAAGAAGAGAAGTGGGAGAAACGATTTCTTCGGATTCTCCGGGTGTTCTTTTCGATAGGTTCGAAATGGCCGATTCCGGTATGTAAAGTTTACAGTTTATGATTTATTTATTTTCCGCATAAAGTAATTGATGTGAAATTCATGATAATTGAAGATCACTGGCTGCAATATATTTATGAAAGTTTTCTTACACGTGGTATCAGAGCCAAGGTTTGAAATTATCATGATCTTCCTTTCATGATAAAGATCGTTTCTTTTAACCCCTTACAATCTTGTTATGGGTTCGTGTGAAAATTTGTGTTCATGATATTTTCTGGAATCAAACTGAAGAATTCATATGATAAATGATTCCTAAAAATATATGTGATATTTGATGCATTTATGGGGTTTTTTGTTGGTTTGAAAATTTTCTTACATGTGGATTGTTGACGATTTTCCCCTATATAGTGATGTTAAAGTAGGGCTGTTGAATGATATGCATGCGAATAATTTTATTAATAATGTAACACTCACATGTTATACATGCATAAGTTAGAGAATTTTACATGAAAGTAAGTTAGTAAAATTCTTATATTGGGGAATTGATTATCTGTTGTATATTATGGATTGGTATTTTGAAATGAACTCTGAGATGAATATGAAATATGGCATAGATAAAAATAAAAAAAAACTAATTGCAGTTTTGATTGTATCGTGAATTTTTTGAATATATGGCCTTGCCAGTTTTTAAATGTATGGGTTGCAAATTTTTGAATATATGGGCTGCCAGTTTTTAAATGTACGGGCTGCAATTTTTTTTTTTTAAATACATGCGCTGGAGTTTTTATATACGGGTTACTGTTTTTAATACATGGGCTGCCAGTGGCTATTAGTTTGTTTTTTAATATACGGGCTGCAGTTTTTTAATACATGGGCTGCTATTTTTAATACATAGGCCGCAGTTTTTATATATGGGCTGCTGTTTTTAATACATGGGCTGCCAGTGGTTGTCAATTTTTTTTTTAATATACGGGCTGCAGTTTTTTAATACATGGGCTTCTGTTTTTAATACATGGGCTGCCAGTGGCTGTCAGTTTTTTTTTTTTTTTTTAATATACGGGCTACAGTTTTTAATACATGGGCTGTTGTTTTTAATACATGGGCTGTAATGTTTTTAATTCATGGGCTGCCAGATTTTACATAAAATAAAATAAAATATTAATCCAAGTAAAATTGTCATTGTGAGAAATTAATTATCTGCTTTAAACTTTGATTAATTTTGCTGAGTATGGAGTCAATCAATGTTTGTATTATGATTAGCTTATTGTCGCCAAAGTGATTTGGTTAAGAAAAATTATAAACATTGTATTGATATATAATCTTGCAAAAATTATTACAGAATGATTATTTGAATATTATGGCTAGCCCAAAGGTACACCAACTTTCAAATAGTCATTGATTTAATTAGGATTAGTATATTGCATAAGTTGATCCAAAGATTGAACGCAATTTACTAATGAAATGTTCTAAACTCAAAGCATTAATGTAGTGAGCATTTTGTGTTATTGCAGTGTCTATTCCTGTTTCATTGCATTCGCTGGCTTCTTCTATTCCAATCTTTAATGGGAAAAAATTCTTTGACTAGAATGAACAGATTCAGTTTCACCTTAGTGTTCTAGATCTGGACTTAGCTTTGCGAATGGATAAACCGGTTGCTATTACTGAAATCAGCAGTTCGGAACAGCAAGCTTTGTATAAGTCATGGGAAATGTCGAATAGATTAAGTATGATGTTTATATGAATGTGTATAGCAAATAATATTAAGTCAACACTCCCTCAACTAAACAACAAAGGAATATCTTAAGGCAGTGGAAGATAGATCCCTTGCAGGAAGGTTGATGGCTAAACTAACCACAATGAAATTTGATGGCAGCAAAGGAATGAATGAACATGTCCTATAAATGTCTAATCTGGCTGCTAGACTTAATACTTTGGGAATGAATGTTAATGAAAACTTCCTTGTTCAGTTTATTTTGAACTCTTTACCTCCTCAGTACGGGCCTTTTTAGATTCACTATAATACAATTAAAGAAAAATGGAATGTGAATGAATTGGCAAGCATGTTAGTTCAAGAAGAGGCAAGACTCAAACAACAGGGACAACATTCAGTAAATGTCATGAGTCACGCAGCTGGAAGTAAAGGAAAGAAAATAAAGAAAGGTTTAAAGAAAGATCCATTGAAGGTGGCGAGTACTTTGTATGGTGGTGAGGCTTGCAGGAAGGAACATTATGGTCCCAAGTGTTACTTTTGTCGGGGCTATGGGCATTTAAAGAAAAGTTGCCCGAAACGTAAAGCATGGTTCAAAAAGAAAGGTAAGTCTTTAGCTTATGTATGTTTCGAATCAAACATGACACAAGTTCCTTCTAACACTTGGTGGATTGACTCTGGTTCTACTATTCATGTTTCCAATTCGATGCAGGGATACCTTACGATCTAGAGCGTAAAGGAAAATGAACACATGATAGTCTTGGGGAATGGAAATCAAGTGCCAGTTGTGAGTGTTGGAACTGCTTGATTTTATCTTGAATCGAGTCATTGTTTAGACCTGTTTGATACTATGTATGTTCCAAATATTTCTAGGAACTTAATTTCCATGTCTAGATTAGATAATGATGGTTATGGTTTGTATTTTGAACATAAAGGTTTCCGTATTATGAAAGGTGACTTATGTGTTGGCTTTAGTATTTTGTATGAGGGGTTGTTTAAATTTAATCTTAATGAAAAGTTTGTTGAAACACTCCTCACGCTGCATCATAATATTGGAACTAAGCATAGTAGAATAAACGAGAATTCCTCTTTCTTGTGGCATAAAAGACTGGGTCATATATCCAGGGAAAGAATGGAGAGATTGGTAAAGGATGGGGTTCTCATGAACCTTGATTTTACTGATTTCAATTGCATTAAAGGAAAGCAAACTAAACATACAAAAAGAGGAGTCACAAGAAGTAAGAATCTACTAGAAATTGTTCATACTGATGTATATGGGCCTTTTGACTCACCATCTTTAGGTGGAGAAAATTATTTTATCACCTTTATTGATGATTTTTTCACGATATGGCTATATCTATTTGTTGCATGAAAAGTCTCAAGCAATAGATGTTTTAAAGGTATATGTTGCTAAAGTGGAGCGACAATTTGATAGGAAAGTGAAAATCATTAGATCTGATAGAGGTGGTGAGTATTATGGTAGGTATGATGGTATAAAACAATGTCCAGGACCATTTGCTAAATTCCTAGAACAACATGGTATTTGTGCTCAATACACAATCTCTGGTACGCCTCAGCAAAATGGTGTAGCTGAAAGGTGAAATCTTACTCTTATAAAAATGATTAGGAGTATGTTAAGTAATTCTTCAGTACCCAATTCATTATGGATGGAATCCCTTAAAACAGCAATGTATATGCTAAATAGGGTTCCTAGTAAGGCAGTTCAGAAAACTCCTTTTGAACTGTGGACGGGAAGGAAACCGAGTTTAAGGCACTTTCATGTTTGGGGTTGTCCAGCAGAGATTAGAGTCTATAATCCAAATGAAAGGAAATTGGATTCAAGGACTGTGAGTGGGTATTTTATAGGTTTTACTGTCCTAATTGTAGTATGAGAATAGTTGAATCCGACAATACAAAGTTCCTTGAAAATAGTGAAATTAGTGGGAGTGATATATCACGAAATGTGGTCATTAAAGAAATTCAAGTTCCTATACCGATATCTAGACCTTTAACAGACATTGTTGTTCCTTTAGTTGTTGAAAGGGGTGATAACACTGAACAAAAATTTAATGATGTATCACTTCATGATGAAAATGTCACCATTGAGCCGATTGTAGCACAGTCACAAGAAATAGCATTAAGGAAATCTCAAAGAGTAAGGAAACTAGCTATTTCTGATGATTATTTAGTATATCTGCAAGAGGCTGATTATGATTTAGGAACTAGTAAGGATCCGGTTACATTTTCACAAGCCATTAAGAGTGATGATTCTAAAAAGTGGATCAATGCCATAAATGATGAGTTGAAATCTATGGAATAGAATAAAGTCTAGGACATCATTGATTTCCCTAAAGGGTTTAAAACAGTTGGGTGTAAATGGGTCTTTAAGACCAAACACAACTGTAATAGCAACATTGAACGATATAAAGCTAGACTTGTAGCAAAGGGTTTCACTCAGAGGGAAGGTGTTGATTATAATGAGATGTTTTCTCCTGTGTCTAAAAATGACTCTCTTATAATCATTATGGCTTTGGTGGCTCATTTTGATTTAGAGTTACACCAAATGGATGTAAAAACTGCTTTTCTAAATGGGAATTTAGATGAAGAGGTATATATGGATCTTCTTGAAGGTTTAATGATTAAAGGAAAAGAGCACATGGTTTGCAAATTAAAGAAATCAATATATGGACTTAAATAAGCTTCCAGACAATGGTATTTTAAATTTCATGATACCATCACGATCTTTGGTTTTAAAGAAAACACTGTTGATCGGTATATATATCTAAAGGTTAGTGGGAGCAAGTTTATCTTTCTGATTCTATATGTTGATGATATTTTACTTGCCAGTAATGATCTTGGCTTATTGAATGATACCAAGAAATTTCTTTCTATGAACTTTGAAATGAAAGATATGGGTGAGGCAACTTATGTGATTAGAATTGAAATATTCCGGGACAGATCACTTGGACTGTTAGGGTTGTCTCATAAAGGATATATTAATAAAGTTCTAGAATGATTTCATATGGCTGATTGTAAACCAACTCCTGCTCCTATTTGTAAAGGGGACAAGTTCAGTCTAAAAGATTGTCCACAGAATGAATTCGAAAAGAAAAGTATGAAAAATATTCCTTTTGCATCTATTGTTAGGAGTTTGATGTATGTGTAGACTTGTACGAGACCAGATATTAGTTTTGCAAATGGGATGCTCGGGAGGTACCAAAGTAATCCCGGAATGGTGCATTGGAAAGCTGCAAAGAAAGTCTTGAGGTACTTAAAAGGACCCAGACATTGTATGCTCACATATAGGAGAACAGATCAGATGGAGGTGGTTGGCTACTCTGACTTAGATTTTTCTAGATGCGTTGATAGTCGTAAGCCAACGTATGGCTATTTGTTCCTGTTAGCTGGAGGAGCAATATCATGGAAGAGCGCCAAACAGACTATCATAGCAGCATATGTTATGGAAGCTGAATTTGTGGCGTGCTTTGAGGCCACGATTCAGGCTTTGTGGTTGCGGAACTTTATCTCAGGACTTGGGATTGTCGACAGTATAGCCAGGCCGTTGAGAATTTATTGAGATAATTCTGCAACAGTCTTTTTCTCCAAAAACGACAAATACTCTAATGGTACTAAGCATATGGAGCTTAAGTATTTGGTCGTTAAGGACGAAGTTCGGAAACAAACAGTAATTATAGAACATATAAGAACTGAGCTCATGATAGCAGATCCTTTAACGAAAGGATTGACACCAAAGGCATTTAAAGAACATGCTGATCACATGGGTCTTTGTTGTAATCCTTGATATATAATAGTTTTTTTTTTTATGTTTTGTTCTATAATATGTATAATGATATCAATAAAAGTGTTTCTGCACATTATTTCTGTTTACCATAAATCATGTGATTATGGAGATGGTTCACTATTAAACGGAAATAGTCTTTGACAAAGACATTACAGGGACAGTATGGTAACTTCCTATTATAGATCATAGTTAAGTGGTTTATTAGTTTTGTGGTACATGGAAGGGAAGATGTCGCTCTAATGATATTTACCGCCATGACTCGTACTAATGGGTTGCTTGATTATGATATTATGTTAATCTCATTGAAAAATATAAATAAGCTAATGTTTTATGCACATTATGGATATTTGTTAATCCATATTAATATCATTCATATGGGTCAAGTGGGAGAATGTAGGATTTATGTCCCAAAGGATATGTCTCACATGAATGATGTTGGTCCCACATATAGGGAATGTGTCCCATATGATAAGGATATGAATTAATGATTGTATGGGTTAACTAAAAGGTTAGCTTAATTAATATGAGAAATTAATGGTGGAAGTTTGAAGAGATTCCTATACATAAGTATTATAGATATATATATGTATATAATATATCTATATACATGTGCTGGGACTTCCACCTTCCTATGTAGCTCTTACACCAGAACAAACACGTTGTCCTATTTGGATGTTTTTGTGCGAGCAACTATAAACGAAATGTAAATGCTAACTCTGTATTCTTTCATAGATGGAAGAGATATTAGCATACTTATTTCAGCCTTGGATTTGGATCTCACCTAACTTCTTGTTTGGATTTGTTTATTAATATTTTCTCCTAGAAAGCCTAGTGTTAATTTCATCTTCTTGTTTTACTTATTATGTACTAGTTGGATTCCCAACTTGTAATCGTAGATCACCACATCTTTATTATTAGTTCTCAAGTATTGATATGTGCAAAATAATTGCATGTCTAATGAAATCTGTGTTTGTTCGTTCCTTCTGCAATGTATGGAGGAAAGAGTATGCGACAAACAAAATTTATAGAGCTTTGTAAACATAATACCATTTTCACGAATTACCAGTGATGGAGAAATCAGTGGCCTACATAAAACAAACCCTACAGATACGTCCAGATCAAGAAGATAGCACTCCAAAATGTTACCGAATATTAATTGCTAATATAAGAGATCTAATGTGTTCAAAGGACCTCTTTAAGTTACAAAAATTGTACAATTACAATTCCTCGTAGATATGAATGAACTAAAGATAAAAGAAAATAAATTGCTATGCAAGCCTCTCTCTCTCTCTCTCTCTCTCTGTGCGTGTATACAACATTAGAGCCCAATAAGAACTGTGCGAAAAAAAGAGAGCTATTCTCCTTCATAAACCTCATTAAGACGAAGATAATATATGATTCAAGGCACTGAGGACATCATCCAAATCCTCATGGCTTTGAAATATTTCTCGCCCTTGATGCCTCCACCGGACCAGTCTATTGCAGATATCTGTTAGCATCTGAACTCCATCTTGATCAATTTTGATTTGGAGTATTCTCCTGACACACTTAAGCAGGTATTTGTTAACCCTGGCTTTAAGCTGACAAACAAAATCCAGTCCTCTCTCCTCCATCTCAAACATTGAAGCTGACATACTCTCAGCAACATCTGTTAAATTAAAGACAAGACAGGCCCCTGCCACCGCTTCCTTTTTAGCACTTTCTTCAGTGCAGGTAATTGAATCTTCATGCTGTTCTGGGTGCTGTTTCATACGCTTCAATCCTGCAGTTTGACATGTCCTGGACTTGAGTATCGTACCTGTCGTCACGTAATGCAGAAGCACCTCACATCCATCTTCATTTATATGTCGGGAGCCACCAATTAAGATTCCAAGAGGAATTCTTCTAAAGATTACATTGCACTGATTGCTGGGACCATTGAATGATTTTCCTTTGCATGATCTGATTGTTTCATTCCAATACATTGCATATATGTTCTGAAATTTCTCAAGCCATGATACAATTGCTTGACAATTGTCATCCTTTGCAAGAGTACAATTCACCTTGTCCTCATCAAATTTGGGTTTCTTGAGTTTCTTCCTGTAGCCAGCTGCTCCTGTGTTGTGATTTTCTGAGCCAAATTGTTTCACAACCCAAGATTTTGATATTTCAGCTAAACAATCAGCCAGAAGATCCTGATGAGATTCACTGATCGGGCTCAGAATCCATGCCATGTATTTTGCAGCAGCAGCAGATAAACAAGGCGGTTCCAAGTCATGTGTTCGCACTGTTCTGGGTTCCCCTAGCATGCATTTTGAATGGAAATTGTCTTGAAAATTTTGCTCAGAGAAAAGCAAAACAGATGCAAACAAGAACCAATCTGGGAAATTCATGGCCAAAGCCCTGCTAGTCAACATTTAAAATGTGGATTTTGAGAAGTCGGATCAGGTTGGAGCAAAAACCATGCTTTTTTATAGACTTGAAGGAAACAGAAATTACCAGTTAGATTTGTAATCTACTGTTGTCGCCTTCGATGCAGGGCGCTTAATAGTTGAATCAGAATGTTTTCTAGCACAAGAAACAGGTTGGCTTATAATATGAACTAAATGTAAAAAACTATTGGACGAGACAGGTCCAACCAAAATCCTCAGTAAGTGGTGCATGTAGGGGAAATATGCATTAGAAAATGGCAGCTTCAATCCAACTTCCACAGGTATGCCCCACCATGAAGGTCTGGAAACTACATCCATTATCAGTGATACTAGTTCATTTAGCAACTCCAAAACTGAAGACCGACCCCTGCAATATACATAAGTTGAAGATGGATTGGATATGCTTCTTAATCCAGTGAAATCCATTCAAATTAGCAATACATTAAAGATATCAATTTGCATTACAAACTCTCTGTTGTAAAAATGTAGCTCAACAGTGAAGTCAATCAAACCTGAAATGGTACCAGAAGAATAATATTTTCATAATACATAACAATCAAACCTTAAGTATCACAAAGTGAGATTGGCTACATGATTTTTTTTTTTTTTTTGGGCTAATTTACACATTCATGAGCAATTTCCTTTAATAAACTAAGGACTATTACATCTCATTCTAATTTATTTTAGGTCTACCCATATCCCTTCTACTGCCACTAAGGTGACTACTTTACTCTTCCTCACAAGTACACTATTTGGCCTACATTGTAGACGCCTAAACAATCTAAGATGCCCCTCCCCTATCTTGTATTTTATAGGTGTATACCTAACTTACCACGAATATGTTCATTCTTTAATTTATTTTCTGACGTTATACCACTCAAATACCTTAGCATTCTTATTTTGGCAATTTTTACTTTTTGAGTATGTCTCTTTGTTGTTAACATTCTGATCCTAATAACATGAGATCTTATACTCGTCCTATAAAACTTTCCTTTTAATTTTAAGGGTATTCTCTGATCATACAATACACTCGAAGCACTTCTCCATTTCACCAACACCTCTATGTATAACATCTTCCCTTTGGTTTGCATAATAGATCCTTGACATCAAAATCTAATAATGCTATTAATTTCTTGACCATCAAGTTTAATCTTTACTACAATATTCCAGTTACCTTGACTGACATTAATTTTTGAATATTGTTTTATTTCTACTTAACCTAAAACCTCTAGATTATAGAGTTTCTCTCCATAATTTCTAATCTATAGTTACTCCATTCCTAGTTTCATCAAGTAAGACAACATCATCTGAAAATAATATAAATCATAGAACCCCATTTTGAATACTCCTAGTAAGTTCATCCATACAAAAAGTTAAGGGGTCAAAGCAGGTTCTTGCCGTACACCTATGAAACACATCATAAAACCTTTAAACACCGGCATCAACAATGTCCAACAAAAAGTAAATGAAGCAAGTGCATGATATATAACTATAATGATTTCTAGCTCAGGGATCTGAGAAGGAATATTTGTGAGGAACTAAAGTATGGACACATGGGAATAGCCAAAAAGAAAAGTTAGAAATGCATCGGAAAATGGAAACATAAACCCATCATGGTGGTAGATAAGAGGTGGCTCAACCAACTCCAGAAAATTTACTGGGAACTCAAAATGGATTAGGAAACTTCTTGCTCTGAAAGAAATTTGGAGGATCAAAAGTATGAAGTGAGAGCTGAGAACTTCAATAAATTACAAGGCAGAGTTCGCTGAAATTATTGAAGCAATCCCTGCCAAGTTGTGAAAGAATTCTAGTTTAGACGCTAACAAGTTAGAATCAAATTAATTGTTGGATTTATTGATAACATTCTGCAATGATTTATAACTAATGTACAGCAGTTTTGTTCTGCAATGATTTAGTGCATTTTTACCCCCAAAAAAAGAAAAAATATGTGCTGCTCAAGTATGCATTCAGCATGCAACTGTGATGGAGATATAAATTCAAAGTAGGCTACTGTAAAGAATGTGGACTGTTGGCCTAATTTATGAATGCATAAAAAAAAACACTAAAAAAACTTAACTTCGATGCACAATAGGTGAACATAAGGCATGTGGAGCCTCAAAAGTTGGAACTAGAGTTAACATGGATCATGATAAAAGATAAAAATGATTTACAAGACAAACTGAATGAGCTTACGTCATTAGAAACCAGTTGTGTAATAAAGCCCTGATCTGAATAAACATTGCAGGAGAAAGTGCCAAGCATGTAATTATAGAACGCCAATCATTCCTCTCATGGAATTCATTGTTCAGATGAAGGAAAGGCCTTTCCATGGTTTCTTGCAGAATTTTTGCAACATCTTTCTTCAGAGTTAGTGGATCAAGATACCAAAGAAGCAACCTGTGAAGCCATCATAAAGCCATTATGATGTTTAAGAATGCAATTTAGAGTTGCAACATTTGTAAACATGGAAGAAGCTTTCAAGAAATTCTAACATGTTTTCTTTTTAAGGATGCACAATAGATTGGCAACATTATAAACATGGAATAGGCTTTCAAGAACTTGCAACATTTAAAGAGGGAAAGGAAGAATTCAAAAAATAAAATAAAACCACTAGAGATATTAGACATGTACAAATTCAAAACAAAACCAAAAATGGGATATAAAGATAACGAAGGAGGTACAAAAATAAACTCCAAAAAAATAAAAAAAGATTCATATCTTTCCTCTTGTTTTTTTCTTTTTTTTTTTTACTTTATTTTTTGGGGGTAGGGGGGATGGTGGACGGGGAGGACAGGGGTGCTTACTGACAGACCTGAAGGCTGCACAAAAAAAGAAACTAGATGTTAAACCCATGAATCATGTCCCTTATGTCTTTAATTGTTTGAAGAGTATTCAGGGCCCTCTTGATGTCAAAAAAACTCAATGCTGCATTTGAAACCCTTTTGAGATCAATAATTGGAGAATCACAGAATTTCAGATTCTCAGCATCAAGGAGAGGAAAAAAGGTCCTTAATTTATTGAAAATTTGATTTGGCAATCACCAGTAAAGCGTGAGACAAGAATTTTAACCTTGCAATTGAGCTTCCATCAAGGTTAAACTGAAATGGGATTAGGCAGCCAACTTCAAACAAAGGCAGATGATGAAAAGTGCTGAAGGAGATCGATCAAGATACTCCTACACTTGATTCTTTTGAGTTATTTGAGAAGAGATTTCAAAAAAAAAACAAAAAAAAAAACTGTTGCCTCAGAAGTATACCTGGAAACTCTAGGGACTGCACTCTTTATGCTAATGTGTTTGGCATATAAAAACTGCAGTAAGCATCATGAAATTAAGAATTGATACGAGTTCAAGTGACAAATTACCTTAACTCAAATCTAACAAAAAGAACTTCTGCCTTCTACTAAAGCCCACAAGCAAAACTCTATAACCAAGTACTGACCATCAAATTATTTATTAATTTGATTATGTTTGGGATACATTATTGATATTTGCCATGATAAGGCTAAATTTTACTAATCTATAGAAGGTAAGAACATGCATGAGATTTTTTTTAAAAAAAAATAATTTATTCATTTATTTATTATTAAAGCGAAAGCATACCAATAAGAATGTAGGCTAAAATTTACAACTATAGAGAATGTAAGAATATGCATGAGAATTTTTTTAATTTTTTTATGATAGGGTAAGCACACCTATAAGCATTTACAATCCCAGTGATGTAGGAGCAGCATCAAGGTTCTACAGCCATACGAGAGACTAGAAGAAATAGAAGAGAGGAAGAAAGGGGAAGAGAAGAGAGAGGAGATACCAGGGGGAAACTCACATTCAATTCCAATTCAAATTCAACAATAACTGCTTACAACATCGCTTTCACACACTATTTATAAGAAAGCCTCTAAACAGATGAAATTATACACATATCCCTATAACAAAACACTGCATTACAAACATACACCTAAAATACCACATATACTACAAACAAGCCCCCAACATACATCATCCTAATACAAGCAAACTACACACACATACTTAAACAACTAGCTAAGCACAATTGTGTTTCGGACCCAATAAACCATTGACCCTATTCTTTGGCATAGGCCTCCAAATTGGGTCTAAATGAACCATCCAAATACCCTCTTCTCATCCTACATCAATTCCCTCCTTCCAAAAAGAACTCGATCCCGTCATGTTGGGGAAAGTACCGAGGAGTCCATCACTACGAATAGAATCATCATTTCATAAGAAAGGGAACCAGCGGTACCCTTTAACTTGACAAGTGGAAGATTTCGTGATGGCGTCAACTTATACTTCTTGTTATCAATGGAGTAAAAATTCTCAAATTCTCATATTCATCATGCTTCACCTTCCTATCAAATAACAATGGTCGGCCCACATCACACTGCATTGTCTCCATAATGGAACAATCTTGAAAGTAAGCAAGCAACGACAAGTTGGTGAAGAAGAAGCCCATATGACATTGCATTGTCTCCATAATTGAACAATCTTGAATGTAAGCAAGCAACAATCATTGGACCTTCAAGTTGGTGAAGAAGAAGAAGAAGTTCAAGTTGGTATTATTCACCAAAGCAATTTTGTATGGCTCGGGATGAGACACGACTGGAATTTTCTGAAAAGTTCATAACTGCTTGTCGTTTTTTTTTTTCCCCCACTGAAATTTCAGGGCAGAAAAAAAATGGCTTAAGGGAATGAAATCTAGGGAAGAAGAAGAAGGACGCAACTGGAATTTTTCTGAAAAGTTCATAACTGCTTGTCATTTTTTTTTTTTTCCCCCACTGGAATTTCAGGCAGATAAACAGGAGAACAGAACTAAAATGGAGATGGGGAAGGAAGAAAGAGAAGCAGGGCAAAAGAGAAGAGAAGGGAAGGAGAAGATAAAAGTAGAAGAGGGGGGGGGGGGGGGGGTTACAGAATTACAGAAGGAAGATAGAAATAGAACCAGCAAGGCAGAATAACAAAGAGGTTTCTATAGAACAGAGCAAACAGAAGGAGAAGAAAGAAGAAAGGATGAAAAACAAGAATGATTGGAAGGAAAATAGGGGGATTGAAATGGAAGAAGGAAGATCGAATTTGGGCTCTGATACCAAATGACGCAGAGGCAGCATCAAGTTTCTACAGCCATGGGAGAGATTAGAAGAAATAGAAGAAAGGAAGGGGAAGAAGGAGAGAGGAGATACCAGGGGGGAATTCATATAATTCATATATTCAATTCCAATTCAAATTCAACAGTAACTGCTTACAACATGACTGTCACCTATTATTTACAAGAAAACCTCTAAACATGTGAAATTACACACATACCCCTAAAACTACATTGCATTACAAGCATACTCCTAGAATACACAAATACTACAAACAAGACTCCAACATACATCATCCTAATACAAGCATACTACACATGCATATTGAAACAACTAACTAGCTACGCACATTTGGGTTTCGGACCCAATAAACCATTGACCTTATTCTTCGACACATGCCTCCGACAATAACAACAACAAGCCTTAAGTCCCACAAGGTGGGGTCGGCTACATGAATCCTTTTCCGCCAATTCATTCGATTGAAAGTGTTTTCCTCTATTATATTAAGGCAGTGATTTAAAAAGGCATTCTTGAGGCACGCCTTTTGAGGGTAAAATGCCCCAAGGCGTAATGTAAAAGGCAAAAGTCCCAAAATACGTAAGCATTTTGGAGTTGGGTGTACGCCTTGCACCGAAAAACTTGCATTTCATGCCTCAACAGACAAGACGTATGCATTTCAGACCCCATTTTTTGTGCAAATTACAGAGCAAAAAAAGCTTTCTCAAAATCGACGAATACTCTCTTTCCATCGGTTGATGTTCTCCAAAAAGACTCCTCTGATTGGATTATTGGGTCGTTTCTCTTCAGCCAATCAAACACCACGACTCTCTCTCTCCCTCACAACCTACTTCAATCGTCGACCAACCTCAGATCTTCTGCAGATCTATGCCCTTGTGTTCTTAGGCAATCGTTTTCCCTTCCCACGTCGAAGACCTGATTCCGATTATTGACACTCTTTGACCTTTAACTACTTCAAATCTTCATACGGACACCTCTCTCTTTGACACTCAACTACTTTGAATTTTCATGCAAAAGTCTCTCTTCTTGACACTCAGCTATTTCATGAAAAAGCGTCTCTATTCGCAAATTTATATCACTTGAGAGAGAGAGAGAGAGAGAGAGAGAGAGAGAGAGGGAGAGAGAGTCAAACTCTTTTAACCAAGAAAGGAGATGGGTTTAGAGTTAAATATTAAAGCATGGACGGGCACATGGCAGTGACCCTGTAATTCATGGACAATACCCTCATAGCTGGCTTGAGCTTAAACTCTTTAGGCTATTTTTAGGGGTAAATTTTTTAAAGAAAATGTTTTATTTTAATTTTTAAAAAAATTCATATGATTTTTAGTATGTATAATTTATTTTTATATATTTTTAAATAAAAAATTAAATTCCCAGGTCTGGGTAAATGAGAAGGGTTGCATTAGGTTGCTGACAGCCAATGTAAACTTTGTCAGATCACTATGATATGAATCCTTACCGAATATTTGCTGAGACGTCCCCTACAAGCGACACGTTGCACTTGTATCATCTGGGTGTAGTGAAAAGTGGACGAAGGTGGGCTAGGTCGTCACCCCGAAGCAACGCACTGTGTTGGCGCCCAAATACGGTGTCAAATATGTGAGGGTTCTTGCATCATTCTAGATGTGGGCAGGTAAAAAAGTTAGTTCAGGAAAACTAGGATTAGATTAGCAACTTGGAATATAGGGACACTAACGAGTAAAAGTATGGAAATTGTGGACACAATGATTTTAAGAAAAATTAATATAATTTTCCTTCAAGAAACTAAGTGGGTGGGGGAGAAAAAAAAAATCGATAAATCAAGATTTAAACTTTGGTACACTAGAAAAGAAAAACATAAGAATGAAATAGGAATTATTGTACATGAAAACTTAAAAATAGTATTATCGATGTAAACAGAGTAGGGGATAGAATAATAAAAATCAAGATGGTACTAGGCCAAAGGATAATAAATAACATTAGTGCTTATTCCTTAAGTAGGCTTAGCTGAAAATCTTAAGAGAGAAAAATTTGGGAAGATATGGATAACATTATACAAGGCATACTAGGAACTAAGAATATATCTATAGGAGGAGCTCTCTATAGGAGGAGCTCTGAATGGACATGTTGGAAAGGATAATAAAAGTTATGAGAGGATACATAGAGGATATGGATATGGAGAAAAAAATAAGCCTGGGGAGATGATTTTAGACTTCACTATGTCATATGATTTTAGTATAATGAATACTTGCTTTACAAAGAGAGAACATTTAATAACTTTTAAAAGTGGGGAAAATAGAAGAAAATAGATTTTTTTTTTTTTTTAACTAGGAGGCTAAATCGTCTATCATGCAAGGATTGTAAAGTTATTTCAGGTGAAAGCCTAACCACACAACGTAGAGTCTTAGTGTTAGATATATGCACTAAAAAATGGAATAAAAAGTATAAAATAAACCAGTGTAAGAGGACTAGGTGGTGGAACCTAAAGGAAGAAAATATAATAAAATTTAAAGATAAAATGATCAAAGATGGGGATTGGACTATAGAGAATGAGATAGATGCAAATAATCTTTGGAGTATATTTACTAGCTCTATTAAAAAAGAGCAAAAGAGATTTTAGGTGAATCAAAAGGAAGGTTCTCGAATAGTAAAGAAAGTTAGTGGTGGGATAAAGATGTCCAAAAAGTTGTAAAGACAAAAAAAAAAAAAATGGTATAAAATGTGGCAAAAATGTAGAAACATTAATAACTTTGAAAAGTATAAAGAGGTGAGAAAAGATGCAAAAAAAGGCCGTTAGTGAAGCTAAATACAGATCATTTAATAATTTGTATGATAGATTAGACGCAAAGGAAGGAGAAGGAGAAAGAGATATATTTAAACTTGTCAAAGCTAGACAAAGGAAGAGTAAGGACTTAGGAAATGTAAAATATATAAAAAGTGAGGATGATAGTCTTGGTTAAGGATGAAGACAAAAGAAATATGGCAAAGTTACTTTAGTAAGTTGTTCAATGAAAACCAAATCGAAGGCTTAGACTTAGATTTGACAAATGAGGAAAAGACTAAAAAAAATGAGATTTATTAGCAAAATTAGAATTAACGAAATTAAGTTTACGCTAAAAAAGATGAAAAATAGAAAAGCTATAGGACTGGATAACATCCCAATTGAAGTTTGGAAATGCTTAGGTGACAACAGAATTATATGTTTAAGTAATTTATTTAATATAATTATAAAAGCTAAGAAAATGTCAAATGAATGGAGAAAAAGTATTTTAATACCTATATACAAAAATAAAGAAGATATTCAGAATTGTAATAACTATCATGGAATTAAACTTATGAGTCATATGATGAAACTATGGGAATGGGTAGTTGAACAAAGATTAAGGCTAGAAATGAAGGTCTTAGAAAATCAATTTGGTTTTATGCCTGGGAGATCTACAACAGAAGCTATATATCTTTTAAGATAATTAATGAAAAAGTTTAGGAAAAAGAAGAGGGACTTGCATATGGTATTTATTGACCTAGAAAAAGCATATGATAGGATACCTAGGGAAGTTCTACAGTGGGTTTTAGAAAAAAAGAGCGTATGTAGTAGGTATACTGATGTTATTAAGGATATGTACGATGGAGTAATGACAAGTGTAAGGACTATAGATGGAGAAATTAGAGAAATCCAATCACCATAGGTGTACATCAAGGATCTGCTTTGAACTCTTATCCTTTTGCTTTAGTGATGGACCAACTGACTAAGAGTATTCAAAATGAAGTTCCATGGTATATTTTGTTTGCAGATGATATTGTATTGATTGATAAAACTAGGAGCGGAGTAGAGGTTGAGTTATAGAATTATGGAGATAAGCTTTGGAATCTAGAATCTTTAGGATAAGTAAAAATAAGAAAAAATATATAAAATGTAAACTTAGTAATGGTAGGAGGAATATTGGAGACAAAGTTAAACTTGATGATAAAGAAATAAATAGCACTTGTAGATTTCGATACCTTGGATCTATTATGCAAGGTGAAGGAGAAATTGAAGATGATGTAATGCATAGAATTAAAGCAAGTTCGGTAAAATGAAGAAGTGCTTCAAGTGTACTTTGTGATCATAAAATACCCTTAAAATTAACAGGGAAGTTTTATAGGACATCTATAAGACCAACTATACTATATGAATCAGAATTTTGGGCAATGAAGAAACAGAATATCCAAAAAGTAAAAGTTTCCGAGATGAGAATGCTTAGATGGATGAGTGGTACAACACTAAAAGATAAAAATGAACAAATTTGCGGAAAGTTAAGTGTAACTCCTATAAAAGATAAGATAAATGAGAGACAACTCAAATGGTATGGACACTTGCAACATAGGCCACATGGTGTGCTAGTGAGGAAGAGTGATTTAGTTACTAGGGGGGCAATAGAAGAAGTAGGGATAGACCTAAAATAACTTGGAATGAGATTGTGAGTAAGCATTTAATAGCCCTGAATCTATCAAAAGAAATTGATCGCATAAATTTTCGGATAAGGATTAATATAGTCGACCCTACCTAGTGGGACTTAAGGCTTGGTTTTGATGTTGTTATTGTTGCTTACGCCTCAACGCCTTAAGGCTTATGTCTTGCCTTCTTAGAGATAAAATACCTCACTTTACACCTTTGCCTTTTAAAACATTGGATTAAAGGCTATTAAATCCTTCCTCACTACCTTATTCCAAGTTATTTCAAGTATACCCTTACCCTTTTTCATGCCAGAAATAATAACTAACTCACTCCTCCTCACAAGTGCTCTACAAGGCATGGGTTTCAAATGCCTAAACCATCTAAGCTGCCCCTCCCTTATTTTATCTTCAACCGGTACTATGCCTACACTATATGCTCATTTTTACTTTATCTTTTAACATTACACCACTCATCCACCTTAACATTGGCATTTCAACAACTTTTACTTTCTGTACATATTTCTTAGTTGCCCAACATTCTAAACCTTAAAGCATAGTCAGCCTTATAGCCATCTTATAAAACTTTCCTTTTAACTTTAAGGGTATTCTACGATCACACAACAAACCTAATGCATTCCTCCATTTTACCCAACCTGTTTTAATTATATGTACTACATTTTCTTCAATTTCCCCTTCTGCTTGCATAATAGATCCAAGATATCTAAATCTATTAGTGCTATTAATCTCTTAATTGTCTAGTTTAATCTTCTCTCTACTATTACTCCTTACATTACTGAAATTACAATTCCTATATTCTATCCTATTCCTACTTATACTAAACCTTTTTTAGACTCTAATGTGACTCTCCAAAGTTCTAGGTTATATCGCTCCTACTATCATCAATCCGCATGATATTATTAGAAAACAACATATATCAAGGGATCTCATTTTTAATATTCTTGGTAAGTTCATCAATCAATAAGGTAAAAATAATAAGAACTCAAAGTAGAACCTTGAAGTACACCAATTGTGATTGGAAAATCTCTAGATTCCCCTCCTACAGTCCTAACATTAGTCACTAATCTATCATATATATCCTTAATAATCTTAGTATATCTACTGCAAGCCCCTTTCTTTTCTAAGACCCACCATAGAACTTCCCTAAATACTCTATCATGAGCTCTCTCTAGGTTAATAGAAACCATGTGCAAGTCCCTTTTCTTTTCCTTAAACTTTTTCCATTAAGCTTCTTAAAAGATAAATAACTTTTTTTGTTGATCTCCCAGGCATAAAACCAAATTGATTTTCTGAAATCCTCATTTCTAGTTTTATTTTATGTTCACCCTTTCCTATAATTTCATCGTATGGCTCATAATCTTAATTCCATGATAGTTATTACAATTTTGAATATCACCTTAGTATTTTTATAAAGGCATTAACATACTTTTCTTCCATTCTTCTTACATTTTCTTGGTTTTTATAATAATTTTGAATAGATTAGTTAACCAAATATTTCCTTTATCCCCTAAACATTTCCAAACTTTAATTGGTATTTTATCTAATCCTATAGATTTCCTGCATTTCATCTTTTTTAATGTCATCTTAACTTCAAGAACTCTAAGTTTGCGAATAAATCTCCTATTTTTAGTCTTCTCCTCATTTGTCACTCGCAAGTTCAATCTTTCATTTTGGTTTTCATCAAACAACTTATCAAAATATCTACGTTAGCTCTTTCTTTTATGTCTTCTTCTCTAGTTAAGGCATTATCATTCTCATCTTTTATATATTCTGCTAGTTTTACATCACCTAAATCTTTGCATTTTCTTTCTCTAATTCTAACGAGTTTATAAATGTCTTTTTTCTCCTTCTTTTGTATCTAGTCTAATATATAAAGTACCATAAGCTCTATGTTTAACTTCACTAATAGTTCCTTTTTTTTTTTTTTTTTTTTTTGCATTTTTTCCCACCTATTTACATTTTTCAAAATTTTCTATATTTCTACAATTTTTTCATATTTTATACCAATTTTTTTTTTTATCTTAACGGCTTTTTGGAATTTTTTATCCCACCACCAACTTTCTTTACTACCCGAATATCTTCTTTTGGACTCACCTAAAACCTCTTTGGCTATCCTTACAATCAATTAATCATTTTATTCCAAACAATATTTGCATCTACCTAATGCCCTACAATCCAATCACTCTGTAATCATTTTATCTTCGTATCTTCCTATATTATCGCCCTCAAAGCTCCAACATCTAGTCCTCTTGTGTTGATTTTTGTTACCCCTTTTCTTCTATTTTTTTTAATATGTATATCTAATACTAGGACTCTAGGTTGTGTAGTCAAACTTTCACCTAAGATAACTTTACAATCCTTACAAGATAGATGATTCCGTTCCTAGTCAAGAAGAAATCTATTTGGCTTTTATTATGCCCACTCTTGAAAGTTATTAAGTGTTTTCTTTTTATAAAGCAAGTATTCAATATAACCAAATCATAAGACACGAAAAAATTTAAAATTGTATCATCGACCTCATTTTTATCTCAATATCCATGGCCTCCATGTATCTTCTCATACCCTATATTATTCTTTCCAACGTGTCCATTCAAATCAACTACTATAAATGTCTTTTAGACATTGGTATCCCTTGTAAAATACTATTCATATCCTCCCAAAATTGTCTTTTAATATTTTCTACTTAGCCTATTTGGGGACCATACACATTAATGACATTCACTATTTCTAGTGAAACCTAAAGCTATCTTGATTTTAATGATCCTATCTCTTATTCTTTCAACATCTACCATATCATCTTTTAGGTCTTTGTCGACAACAATTCCCACCCCATTTTTATGTTTCTATTTTCCAATGTGCCAAAGTTTAAATCCTGATTTTTCAATTTTTCTAACTTTCTCTCCTACCCATTTTGTCTCTTGAAGACAGATTAAGTGAATTTTCCTTCTAATCATTATTTCCACTATTTTCATACGTTTGCCCATAAAAGTTCCTATATTCTAAGTTGCTAATCTAATCTTAGTTTCTAGTGCTAACTTTATCAACACTCTCCCTTTTATACTGACCCAATCTATTCCCTTGAACTAAGTGAATTTGGTAAGAATTCACGATAACAAGATCTAACAAAGTTTTACACTGGCTTTCAGCTACCTAACACAGCCTTGCTCCTTTATCCGGACTCAGGACCAGCTGTGTAGACAAAAGATAATTTGTGTTACACAGGCAAATACACATTTGAATTTTTTTTTTTGAATGCAAACTTATGTCACATAGACAATTTTCTAAAGCACACCCTACAACCAAGAGAAACCAAACCAACAACACAATGCATTTAAAACATCTAAAGCATACAATTTTGGGTGTGAATTCAAGCTAGACTAAAATTAAAAACAAATAAATAAATAAATTGAAGTAATAATTTTGGAAAAAAATTTGTATACTCCAAGATTTGCAAATGGAAAACACAAAAATGCAAATATTAAGCCTACAAATCATAAATACAAATTCTCCACAACTAACCAACTATTGAAAAAATAATAATAATAGTAATAAGAAAAGAAATAACAAAAGAGAAGAAGATCTCACCAGTGGTTGAAACTAAAAGGTAATGACAACCGATTGAAAATACTACAATAGGCGTCGGAAATCTGATGCTGCTAACGAAAAATCAATCAAAGAACATTGAAGCAAATACCCGCTTCTCATCCACCTAGGATACTAGGTCATCTCCTCCACACTTCAATTTTCTCAAGCCTCAAAGTTACAGGGGTTAAACACTATTTCTTATGAAAGTTCTTAGGATGATGTATAATATGCACACAACACATGCATCCATCAATCTAGCCAGAATTGGAAACAATAATGAAGCATCAATGGAATCTCATTTAGTTTAAAAAACATAAACATATTGAAGGTGTAGATGAGGTCAAGAATTAAATAATGGTTGCTATTACTTTAGTATAACAGTCTACAGCACACCTCAATGGAATTTCATGGTTTTTAATGGTGGATTCTCGTGGCATATGGCTAAGCAGCTTCAAAACTGTGGTGCTTCTTCCATCAATTGATTTAACATCAAGAAAATGAATTAATGGTGACACATTTTGATAGCAAGAAGCTAATGCTGCTACTCTTACAACAGCATATGATAGCAAATGAGAAAGCATTCCTGCAATATATGCAGAGTTGTGACCAAATCAGCACATATTTTTAATTAATTTTTAACTAAAGTAAAAAAGTATACTTAGCTAAAAAAAATTATAGCATGTCTATCTCAAAATCTTAATCATATTTTTTGTTGAAAAGCAATCCAGGTGATATGTTGTTGGTTGATTGATATTAGATAATGGGGGGAAAACATTAAAGACCTTTTTAGTTGTGGAAATAGTTTCATTTTCTAGTCTTAGTTTTCTAAATAATTATAAAAATGCAACTTATTTTTAAATTTTCCAAGATTTGTATTAAAGAAGATGGAAAATAAAGGATTCGTTTAGCTGCAGAAAACATCTTTCATTTTTCATTTATAAATTTTTGCAAAATCACACCTTGTTTCCAATTTTTCAAAAATCATGTGAGAAATCAGAAATCTAGAAAAACAATAAAAAGATGTTTTCCATCTTTTCCTTTACAAATTCATAAAAATGGGAAACAAGATGCCATTTTTGTAATTATTTGAAAATTGGAAATGGAAATTAAAACTATTTTCCACAAGTGAATTGTGCCAAACAATTTTTTTCATTTTTTTTTTAAAACAAATGTTGCAAAACTTAAAAAAAAAAATAAGATGGGTTTTCTTGTAATTCTTTGGAAAATAAAAAATAGAATATGAATTTTTTTCCCACAAAACAGGCTGGATGCTTCAAAATAGATGAAAGCAAGACAAGTGAAGTAAGACAGAATACGGAATTCAACTTTGAGACAACCATAGGGTGCGAAAAGGTTGATCCATTTATAATCAGGAACAATGACCATAAGATACTTCACAGCAACCATTTTAAACAGCAAATAATTTCATAAATGATTTATTCTTTCAATATCTTGCACATAATTTGATTGGTTTAGCCATAAAATTCGCAAGCTGTCAAGTGCAATAGCACAGGGTTAGCCATGAGTTGAAAAAGGTTTACCCAAAAATTGAATTTTTGCACCAGTGCTTGTAATATAGGGGGTATGAAGTAATTCCTTCTGAAGCCTATATAAAGAAAATTATGGCTTGGACGCGACTGCTCCCTGAGATTATACTTCAAAAGTTCTAATTGAACATAGCACATTCATGAGGAATCCTAAACACCATATTAATCCATACAAAAGAGTTGTGCAAATCACAAACATAAAGCAAGAATTAGAATGAAAAAACAAAGCAACTTGACCACTTACGGTGTCCCTCCAATTTCCCAAAAATATCAGCACACGCTTCGATCAATTCTGCACAATTGTGCTGAGAAATAGAGCCACCAACCTGCAAAAACTCTTCTTTCTGAAACCGCACTACCTTGCAAGAAATCGAAGAAGACAAAACACTAACAATTGTCTTCACCAGATGCTCAATCAGAGAATCAAACACCTAAACAATAAAAAAAAAAAAAACGCAAGATCTTAAAATAGAGAAGCCCCTCCAAAACCGTAACTGAGAAACTTCTACTCTAATTCAGACAACATACCTGCGTCGATTTGAAGCACATCAAAGACAAGGCAGTGTCCAAAACCCTAACCCTAGAATTATCGCTGAGGTTGAGCGATTGGTTCAAGTTCGAAATAGAGAGCTGACAAGTTTGCTGCTCTTTTTCTTCTTCTTCTTCGCCATCTCTGGTCGTCGGACCTAGGGTTTTGAGATTCGAAGCAAGTCTGGCGAGAAGATCAGTTATCTCTGGTAATCTGCTCATGATGGAGAATCAGGGCGGGAAGAAGAAAGACTCTCTCATTCCCGCCAAAATGCGCATATGAAGGGGCTGGTAACGGGCTCAGTTATGCCCAGGCCTCATTCCCTTCTTCTATTTTTCTAACTCATTATTTTTATTTTTATTTTACTTAAGAATTTAACCACTTGGGGTGTTAATTTTTTGTCATTTACATTTTTCAGGTATAATTGAAAAAAAAAAAAAAAAAAGGCCCATGAATTTTTCACTTACCACATCAACACTTGATGTTGAATATTAAAAATAATAATTCAATTATGAGCATAAATGGTAAAATATTGTTTTTTATCTAATGAAAATTTTCCATAAAAACTGAAAAATTCCTTTTACGGCCATGTATGGAAAAGAGTGGGCCGCGCGGGGGGGGGGGGGGGGGTGTGATATGTAAGGCAAAAAAGTGAAATGAGATATACTTGTAAGTAACAACTCCTGCACGTTAGATTTAGAATTGGCTAATAATAAAATGTTATATTAATATTTGAATCCATTAAAGTGATGTGAAACTAATACCAAAATATATCTCTCATTTGTATAGGTCCAAATGAGAATATGACATCTTGTGATTGGTGGATTCCAACTCCTAAATGTAAGAACTATTCATCACAAGTCTTTCTCAAAATGTTTAACTAAAACTCATGGATAGAACATGCATGTTTTCCATGTTGCATATTTGAGTGTTGTAAACAATCCATGGTAGTTTTATGGCCAAGTGCATATAGATCCTAGTATTGGACCATTTGGAAATGTGGTTATCCCAACCACAACATGACATTAAAATAAAGATTCAAATTCTAAAGAGAAATTTGACTAGTGAAAGATTTGTAAGGTTGCAAAAATAACACTTCAAAAGAATTATGGCTTTTATTTTGTTCACTAGCATTTAGATCAAATATGAAAATGTCTCATTTGGATTAAATGATTCTAGGAAAAACAATTATCAATATAATTTTTTTAGGAAAAAGATAAGTAGAGAGTTATTAATATAAGGGAAAGAATTCAAAAGATGCCAAGGCGAGCAACATGAGCTTAGCCAAAATAATGAAAGACAACACAAAAAACTATACTTAAACCTTGGTGTCAACCATTAAATAAGAAAAACTAAATCAAACTCTCCATGTTACTAGGAACCTCAATGTAAATTGCTAAATTCGTGACTCTCTAAGAGTGATAGACAATGGTCATCCAACAATACCTTTTAGCAATAGAAGCAACTTGACTTTTCCTAGAGAATCCAACCAATTGAACTCTTTATGCTAACTTGAGGGACTCCTGCAATGTTGGCGGCGAAGAGGGCTTTACTATAGATAGAAGCAAGTTGGCATTGAGCCTGATTTAAGCCTGGAGTACCAGTTTTATGTTACTTTTTCTTTAGTGTAGTAATGAATGCCCTACATATCATGGCATTTGAAGCCTTTTGTGGGACCATAATGGCTTTAAACGTCTCTAGATGATCCATAAACCAAGTCTATAGTACCATCGGATGACTCTGATGGGCATTGCAGCCCTATGGGTTGGGGTTCCTCTATGATTTTCTTGGAAATTGTGTACCATCCATCCTCTTTAGTTCAATTGGAGCGTGTTGGGGCTCTTCGAGGACCCTTCAACTGCACTCCACAAGCTCCATCGTTCATGGAGGCGAGGCTAGTTTGGTAGGTTCCCTATAATGAGAGTTTGTTAGTACCATTGAGTTGTCCTACATCTCCGGAGCCTTCTCATTTTACCTTGGTGGAGAGTTTCTTGACCGCAAGCTACTCTCCCTCACGGTCTTGGGGTCGTAGCTATGTAGGATTTGGACATTCTTTCTCAAAGCCCTTACTTGATATTAGATTGTGTAGAACCGTTGCTAAGTAAGGATCATATGTTCAAGAAGAATTGAGAATTGAGATTTCTCTAGCTCAAAATGGTTGCCATAGTGAGAGAACATGAAGATATTCTCTCAACCAAATTTGAGGCTTGTTGTATTTGTATGTGTGGCTCTTATACTTAAGGCTCATAAATAGAAGATAAAAAGCATATGGGTTGAATTCTTGAAAAGTGCAATAGTGACTCATCGACGAGTAAACACCGAGAGGCTGGAAATTGTAAAGTCTCTAAGATACTGAGAACATGAAATCAGACTCGTCGACGAGTGGTCATACTAGTCGACAAGTGGTCTTCTCTCTCTCATCGACGAGTGTCATGTTCTCATAAACGAGTGCTTTTGGGCTACAAGGAAGAATTCAAATTTTGAATTGGAACATTGGGACAGTTGGGTATTTGGAGAGAAACCTTCAAGGGGTTGTTAAATAGGTCCTTCTGGGCATATTTTGTATATAGAGAGATCATTGTATGAAGTGTATTGTAAACTTTCAATTTCATAGTGAAATATTAGACAAATTGCTCCTGTGGATGAAGGCATTGCCGAACCACCTATATTCTCATGTTGTTCTCTTTACTTATTTTCAGATTTACTGGTTGTGTATAAATTTGTATTCTTGGTGCTTCATCATTTGCTGTAAGTTTAATTATTCCGTTGTGCATCCTGTACTCGATTTCCACAACAAATTGGTATCAGAGCAAAGTCATCATGGCGTCGGGTACTTCTTCTACAAGATTTGATGTCGTAAAATTTGATGGAACCGGGAATTTCAGTTTATGGTAGATGAGAGTTAAGGATATACTTGTGCAACAAGGAATGGTGAAGGCTCTACATGGTGCTCAACCGGATAATATGAATGAGGCAACTTAGGGAGAATTGCAAGCAAAGGTTATTTCTATAATACGCTTGTGTTTGGCTAATGAAGTTTTCTATCATGTGATGGAAGAGGATTCTCCAACGGCTGTATGGTGAAAGTTAGAAAACTGGTACATATCTAAATCACTCTCTAATAATTTTTTTCTTAAGCAACAACTTTATTAGCTTAAGATGGTTGAAGGATCAAACTTAAATCAACATATTAATGCCTTTAATCAAATCATAAGTGATTTGATGTGTGTTGATGTTAATTTTGATGAAGATGATAAGGCTTTGATGTTACTAAACTCCTTGCTAGCAACTCACACTTATGAAAATTTAGTTACCACTCTTACTTAGGGAAAAGAATCTCTTAATCTAAAAGAGGTGACAAGTGTCATACTGAGTTTTCGTTAAAGGCTTAAAATATGTGATGAAGGAGAAGGACTTGTTGTGAAAAGTAATAATGAGTGTGACAAAGTAAAATTCAAACATGGATCGAGTTAGAAATCTCGTACTCAATCCAAGAAGAAAAAGGATATCCAGTGTTATAAATGCGGTAAAAAATGGCATGTTAAATCAAAGTATCCAGATTCGAAGAAAGAAAATGCTAAAAAACATGAGGGTACTTCAAAATCTGTGAATGTGGTTCAAGAAGGATATTTAGTTTGTAGTGATGGTGATGTTCTTTCGGTTTTTTCAGGGTCAGATAACCTTACGGACTCATGGATACTTGACTCGGCATGTTCTTACCATATGACTCCAAACAAGGAATGGTTCAGCACCTACAGGTTTGTGACAACCTGATTTTTCTACCATTTTTTTTCATACAATAGTCAATAATAACATTCCATTATTTACCACATATCCCTGATACCATATATCAATATAGCCCAACCCAAAATGGGATACCAGGTATCTGACCATCTATACACACAAACTATGCAGCGGAATACATAAAGTGTCTGGGTCTCAAAATACAATAGCATCCAAAATACAATACAATACTAGAGTGCTAAGATCTCTACACGCATATATACACCCCCCCCCCCCACAAATCCATAGAATAGTCTAGGGGTCATACAAAACACATCTCCAGCTCAAAAAAAAAAAAATGCTTACCCTGACTACTAGCGTAACAGGACCTCCTCTACCTCGGAGCTCTCTTTGCTCGTTTATCCCGATTTCCTGAAATGTTTAAATTATGGGTGAGACATCTCTCAGTAATATGGAATAAATTATTCATAATGTGTGGCAACGTGGGTTTTTATTATTTCATAACAAATTTATTTCAATGAATATATCAACTGGGAAAAATATATAGATTTGTACCCATAATCATATATATGTAAAACATAGTTTCATAAGCTTTCATATCATTTCTCATAATCATATATCATATGCTTTCATAAGCTTTTGTTTCTCATAGTCATACACTAGCTCATATTCTCATAGGTTTTCATAACACTTCTCATGTTCATATTCTAACCCGTGAGTATCCACCAGCATATAGCATTACATGTTTGTAACTCACGACTATTCATTCTCATTCATATTCTAGCCCATCAGTATCCACTAGCATATAGCACTACACGTCTGTAACTCATGGTTGTTCATCATATCTGAGATATACAATTATCTTTCATTTTCACTTTTCATAAACAAATTCTAGTTTATGAGCATCCACCAGCATATAGCACAATGCATCTGTAACTCTTGGCTGTTCATCATATCTGTCATATAATTATCACGTCTGTAATAAGTAACCATCTTGAGGATATTCATATTACATCGTCATGTATTCTTACTCGTTTTGAGTTTTGCTTCCAAGTGCAGAAGTGTCAAGTTGTATCAAGGATGAGTCCAAGATCATATTCCGCAGGGACCACTGAGTATCAAAATATTTATGAAAGTTTAGTGAAATCCTGTTGCTGTAAAATATGGTTTGAAAATCTTTTTGGTTTTTTATGATTTTTGAAAACAGTAAACATAGTGGAAAATGCTTAAGTAAACTAGCAAAATAAGACTGAAATTTTATCAATTTTCCAAAAATATAAATCTAATAATGCAGCCAAAACTAAACCAATCAACTAAAATAATTTACCAAACACTTGGGTTACATGTTCAACGTCTTTTTGCTTCCATCGGTTACTAATTCCCTAGGCTTTACTCCTCTTCTTGTTAATCTAATCAAGGCATTAAAAAGATAAAATTTTATTACTAAAGCCCGAGTAAATTTGCCACATCCAACTGGAAGAAAATATAAACTCTCATTAAGTATCAACCGAATTTCATGTAAAAGTTAATTGACGAAAATCCTAGATTAAATCAAGGTTTTGATATGCCTAACATCAACAACAAAACAAGAAATAAGAGTCAGTAATTTATCAACAATGCCTTCAATTCTCGATTTTAGCCAAACAAAAGTTTAACAATAATATCGTAGGAAAATTAGTAAACCATGGAAAGTAATCGACATTGACCCACAACCCAAGTTACCGAACTTCGCTCCTCATGCTTGTAATCTCAAATTTTTGGTTTAAATTACTTCCACAATAAATCATTGCAATAATAAAATAAAAGACAACAACTTAAAAGAACAATTAACTAGATGTGTACTAATACTAAAAAAACTAATTAATCCACCCTATAATGATTCCCAACATAAGACTAAATGTATATTAAATTAAACAACCCATTAAACTAGCCTTGAAGCAGTCAAAATAACAAACTAAAAAGAACAAGAATTTAATTAATCCATAAACTACTCAAATAATAAAGTGAAGAAAAACACTCAACCCAATATTAAAACTAGTCAAATAATGTATTAAAACAAGCATTAAAAATAATAAAGCTCTTCCCACAATCTATTAAAATAACATTTAAAATAACTAAACAAGAAGAGAGAGAGAAAGAGAGAGAGAGAGAGAGAGAGAGAGAGAAAGAGAGAAGTTGCCATGAGAAGGTCCCAACACAGCAACTATGGCTACTCTGTTCTTTAGTAGTAGTGCACAGAGCCCCCCCCCCCCCCACCTTTTTTTCCACATCTCCCAAAAACAAAACACACAAAAAAAAACCCTCTAAAAATAAAAATCCCTGCCTCCTCTTTCAAGTCTCCCCCTTTATTTGACTATTCAAAGCATAAAAGAAAACCCACAAACTCACACACACACATAGCGGCCAACGCCTCACTCCATTACGTGCTAGCCTAACAAAAAAAAAAAAACACACACACACACACAAAATTTTTAAATGCATGGCCGGTTCACATCAATGGACCCGACCCACCTCCTTTTATTCTTCTGTTGTTATTTCTTTTGGGTTTTCTTTTGGTTCCTCCAGCACACAAACTCACGGCTGCCTTCCACAATTTTCCAGCCCAACTACTCTTCATAAGCCCACACTCATAGCCTTGGCATTCCTAAGCTCACGTAGGAAACCCATGGCCCTTCAAGTTCCTTTTTAAACTCAATACACGGCCTTCACTCCATGCTTCTTCATGTGGTTGGGTTCCTTCACACACGTACACGGCTCACGTACACGGGCTTTCATTGCGAACACGACGATATACAAGTATGTGCATGGCTTCATGTACGTTTTTAATTTCAATCATGATCTCCAAAAATTGTCCTGCAATATTGAAACACGAATGACCGTAAATTTCCTCGACAATATAGAATAATTATAGAATGAACTCATTGCTTAAAATGATGGATGTTGGTCTAACTAGGCTTTTCAATCTTGTTTTGATGATAACAAAATGAAGGATGCTTTAACATGTAGTGTTGAGTGATTTGATTTTAGATTTAGGTAAAAGGACACTCATGATTGATAAGTTGAAGATCAATGTCAATCTAGTGGAAGCTCCTTAGAATATTGAAGCAATGAACGACAAATGAAGAGGTTAAAAGGCCAAGCAAATCTTAAAGTCAAAAGTGAACCTCGAGAGACTGAAGGACTTAGTGATTGAGGAGACCGTGATCGGAAGGATTGTTGTAAGTACTTCAAAGTTAATGCTATTGAGATATGTGAAGCTCCTTAGGAATCAAAGACCAAGTGATCATTATTTTAAAAACTCTTAAAAATGTTTTTAACATGTTCCAATTAAGTTTTTCAAGTAAACTAGAGTTTTAAAGATTGTCAAAATTGAGAATTTTTTACTTGTGGGAAGATTGTCAAAATTAAGAATGTTTGAATTTCAAACTTAAGGGAAGATTGTCAAAATTAAGAATCTTTAAATTTCAAACTTGTGGGAAAATTTTCAAAATTAATTTTATAATTTAATGTATTTTTTGAAAAGTTACCTAAATGGAATATTTTCAACATTAATTCTATAATTTAATATTTTTTTTGAAAAATTTACCTAAATGGAAGATTTTCAAAATTAATTATATAATTAATTTACATACCTAAAAGGTTTTTGTTCCACCTAGAAGGAACAAGGTATAGTGAATTCCTTAGGTAGTTGACCTAAGGTGAGGACGTAGGTTGGGGTAAGCCGAACCTCGTAAAAGTTGTGGTGTCACTCTCTTTCCCTTACTCTCTTTTACATTTCAGCAACCATATAACCTGTGTGGATGTTTTAATATTTTTAATCATAAAGTAACACATATTGGAAATTAAGTAAACCCAAAGTCTAATTTATTTTTGGGCTTGCAGAAACCGAAAGGGAGTACGTTGGTTAATCGATCTTTTGCGGAAACCAAAAGGAAGTACGTTGATTGGCTAACATCCCAAAACCTATTAGCTGAAGTTTTATTTAAATTCTAATATTAAAAAGGTGCTTGGATGTCATTTTAATATTTAAATTCAAAAACCAACTGTAGGAACTTCACATTCATATATAGGGTCGCTAAATATTCCAAATTGATTTCTTGATGTATGGTTGTTTTGCTTGAATAGTTGATTGATTGATTGTGGTTGTTGTGATTGTGGATTAATTAAAGGAAATAGGAGTTTGTGTGGATTGCCCGGTTAACAAGAATACAAAAAAGCCTTAAAAGATTGTAAAAAGGAATAAAAATGATCTAAGGAATTTTTAAAAGACCCAATTCACCCCCCGTCTTGGGACTACACCTTAGGTTTCAATTAGTATCAGAGACTGGTTATAGCAAAACCTAACAAGTAGCTATATAAAGATCAAAATGGCACAAATAGGAGTAGCTCCCTTTGATGAGGGTCAATCCTCAACTAGGCCACCCATTTTCTGTGGATTAAATTACACTTTTTGGAAGCAATGAATGAGAATATACCTTCAAACAATGGACTAGAAGGCATGGGATGTTGTCACAAATGGAAATTTAATCCCCACTAAACTAGTTGATGGAAAAGAAGTACCCAAAGAAGATAAAGAACTAAACAACTTAGATTGCAAAATGTTGCAAATTAACTTAAGTGTAATAAACGTCTTATATTGTGCACTTGATGTAAATGAATTTAATAGAGCAATGACATATAAAACAGCTAAAGAGATTTGAGATAAATTAGAGGTAACCTATGAAGGCACAATAGATGTTAGGGAAAGTAGAATCGATACGTTAACTAGTAAATACGAAGCTTTTAGAATGAATTCTGATGAAAATATAACAAGCATGTACACTAGGTTCACCCATATCATAAACTCACAAAGTGCCTTAGGAAAAACTTATTCCACCCATGAGATGATCCGTAAAATTCTAAGAGCACTTCCACCTATTTGGGAACCAAAAGCCACAGCCATTAGGGAAGGGAGAATTTTTAAAACAACTTCTTTAAATAAGCTTATAGGATCTCTCCTAACCTATGAAATGATGTTGAAAGAAAGAAGCACTGAAAACAAAAATAAGAAGTCAATAGCTCTAAAAGCCTTGAAAGAATATTCAAGTGAAGAAGACAATGAAACTAGTGAATTAGAAGATGAGGACTTAGCTCTCATAACTAAAAGGCTTGGAAAATTTTTGAGAAGAAACAAGAAATTCTTTGGAAAATTTAATGGATCAAAAGCTAAAAAAGGAGAAAGTAATAAAAAAAATACAAAAACAAAAATGATCCTCCCACTTGGTATCATTGTAAAAAGGTCGGGCACATCAAACCAGAATGCCCATAACTCAAGAAGGAAAAGAAGAAAAAGAAGCCTGCAATGAAGGCAACTTGGGATGACACTAGTTCGAGTGAATCGAAAAGTGAGTCAAGTGATCGAGAAGTAGCAAACATGTGCTTTATGGTGCATAACGAAGAGGTAAACTCTTATTCTCTCTCTGAAGATTCGTGTAATGAATCTTATAGTAATTCTTGTGAAAGCATGCCCTCTTACAAAGAACTTCAAGCTGAATTACTCTTTCTATATAACAAGTTTAATAAAGTCTCAAAGAGGAACACAAGCTTGAAATAACAAAACGAAGCACTTAGAAATCAACTTGAATCCTCAAAACTTGTTGAAGAAGAAAAAGACTTAAAGATTGAAGAGCTTGAGAAGAAAGTAGATAACTTATCTCAAAAATTAGTTAAGTCTCAAGTGAATGAAGATAGCAAGAGAATGCAAAAAATAAATGATCTCAAAACCAAATTCAAGAGAAAGAAAAGGTCATCTACAATTTTACCAAAAGTAAGGACAACTTTGAAAAGATGGTAGGCTAACAAAGGATGGCAAACAACAAAGAAGGAATTGGTTATAATGGAGCACAAAACAAAATAAAGAAAAACTTGTTTATGGGATATTTTGTAAATCAATCCAAACATTATGCAAACACTTCATCAACAAATATTCATGAGCACGCCACTTGCTACATGTGTAAAAATAAAGGACACATAATGTTTAATTGTCCGCTTAAGAAAAAGTATATTAAAGTAAAAGATGAGTGGAAAATAAATGCCAAAACTAGACAAGATTTAAAGAAAGTTAAGAAGGTTTAGGTTCCAAAAGTAACAATTTAAATCCTTTCTTGTAGGTTTGCTTTAGTATCACTCTGTCTAAGGATAAATGATACTTAGACAGCGGATGTTCAAGGCATATGATGGGAGATAAATCTAAGTTCACCTCTTTTACTCAAAAGGATGGAGGATTCGTAACCATCGGTGACAATGCAAAAGGCAAGATCATCAGAATTAGTAAAATAGGTAAAGACTTTTCACTTACTATAGATGATGTCATGTTAGTAGATGGTCTAAAACATACTTTACTAAGCATTAGTCAACTTAGCAACAAAGGATTTGAAATAATGTTTAAGAGAGATAAATGCATAATTCAAGATTCTAAGGATCAAAAGACATTATTCAATGCACTTAGAATGAACAATGTATATTGCATAAACCTTGATAATTTGATCTCTTAAGACATAACTTACTTAGCAGCTATGAGCGAGAATAGTTGGCTTTGGCATAGGAGGTTAGGACATGCAAGCATGGATCTTATATCCAAGCTGTCTAAAAATAATTTAGTTAAAGGCTTGCCTAACACCAAATTTGTCAAAGATAAAGTGTGTGATGCTTGTCAATTAGGAAAACAAATCAAGAAAAGCTTCAAAAAGAAGAAACATATATCAACTAGTAGACCCCTAGAACTCATACAATTAAACTTGTTTGGTCCTACTAGAACCCAAAGTTTAGGAGGAAAACAATACGCCTTCGTAATCATTGATGATTACTCAAGATACACATGGATGTTGTTCCTAGCTAACAAAGAAGAAGCTTGCAACTCATTAATCACTTTATGTAAGAAGCTTCAAAATGAGAAAGGGTATAATGTCTCAAATATTAGAAGTGACCAAGGAAGAGAATTTAAAAATCAAGATGTTGAAAAATTTTGTAATGAACATGGCATAAATCACAACTTTTCTGCACCTAAAACCCCACAACAAAATGGAGTCGTGGAAAGGAAAAATAGAACCCTCCAAGAAATGGCAAGGACTACGCTTAATGAAAATGACCTACCCAAATATTTTTGGGTTGAAGCTGTAAATACAGCTTGCTATATAATTGATAGGGTTTCCATTAGATCAAGCCTAAACAAGACACCCTATGAATTGTGGAAAGGAAGAAGGCCTAACATAACTTACTTTCATGTCTTTGGATGTAAGTGTTTCATCCTAAATAACAAAGATAACTTAGGAAAATTTGATGCTAAATCGGATGAAGGCATTTTCCTAGGATGCTCCACAAATAGTAAATCCTATAGAGTCTACAACAAAAGAACACTCACCATAGTTGAATCAATTCACGTAGACTTTGATGAATCTAACCCTTTTTCAAGAGAAGTCAAAAATGAAGAAAAATATGATATGTTCAAAAAGAATGATGAGACAGAAATCAAGGAAGAAAAGGAAATAAACATAGAAAAGTCAAAAGATAAACTCATAGAAACTATGGAATTACCAAGAGAATGAAAGTATAAGAAAGATCACCCTCAAGAACAAATTATAGGTGAACCATTTAGAGGTGTGACTTCTAGATCTTCACTAAAGAACCTTTGCAATCATTATGCATTCCTATCCCAAAATGAACCTAAAGATGTTGAAGAAGCCCTAAAGGATGAATCTTGGATACTTGCAATTCAAGAAGAATTAAACCAATTTGAAAAAGGCCAAGTATGGAAATCAGTACCCAAACCGGAAAATCATTCAATCATAGGAACTAAATGGGCATTTAGAAATAAAAAGGATGAAAATGGTATAATAACTAGAAACAAAGCTAGACTTGTAACAAAGGGGTACAATCAAGAAGAAGGAATAGATTATGATGAAACCTTTGCCCTCGTAGCTAGAATGGAAGCTATTAGAATGTTGTTAGCCTATGCTTCCTACAAAAATTTTAAGTTATACCAATTGGATGTCAAAAGTGCATTCTTAAATGGGTATATTAATGAAAAGGTATATGTTGAATAACCCCTTGGTTTTGAGGATATTGAAAATGCTAACCATGTATTTAGACTAACTAAGGCTTTGTATGGACTAAAACAGGCTCCTTGGGCTTCGTATGAAAGACTTGGTGGATTTCTAATTAAAAAGAGATTTTCAAGAGGAAAAAATGATAGTACCTTGTTCATTAAAAATAAGGTAGATGACATACTTTTAGTTTAAATCTACGTAAATAATATAATATTTGGTGCTACAAATGAACATCTATGTAAAAAAATTTGCAAATTGTATGCAAAAAGAATTTTAAATGAATATGATGGGGGAATTAAACTATTTTCTTAGATTGCAAATTAAGCAAGCCTAGAATGAGACTTTTATAAGTCAATCCAAATACATAAAAGAAATTATACAAAATTTGGTATAGAAAATAGTAAACCCATAGGAACACCTATGAGTACCACCATCAGCCTAGACAAAGATGAAAAGGGAAAATCCGTAGACTCAAAGCACTATATAGGTATGATTGGAAGTCTATTATATCTAATAGCTAGTAGACTGATATAATGTTTTTAGTGTGTGTATGTGTGTACGTTTTCAATCAGCACCTAAGAATCACACCAAATAGCTGTTAAAAGAATCCTAAGATACTTAATAGACACTATGGACTTAGGACTATGGTACCCTAAAGACACTGGTTTTGAAATAATCAGTTATTCAGATGCGGATTATGCTAGTTGTAAGATAGATAGAAAAAGCACAAGCGGCACATGCCCCTTCTTAGGAAGATCTTTAGTTTCTTGGTTTTCTAAGAAACAAAATTTCATGACTTTGCCAACTGCTGAGGCTGAATATGTAGTAGCTGGTAGTTGTTGTGTACAAACTCTTTACATGAAACAACAATTAAGAGATTTCAATTTGAAATACACAACTATACCAATTAAGTGTGATAATACGAGTGCGATTAACATATCTAAAAATCCTATTTCAAACTCAAGAACAAAGCACATTGACATAAGACACCACTTCCTAAAAGATCATATTCAAAAAGAAGACATCATTCTAGAATTCATCAATACAAATGATTAATGGGCTGATATCTTTACTAAACCACTCTCAAAAGATAGATTTATAACCATTAGAAGAGAGTTTAGTCTACTACATAGTAGAGAAACAAACTAAAAGGACAAGGTTGAAAGAAAAATCTACAATCAGCCAACTAACTCTAAGGTCAGCTGACTAACTGAAGTGTTTTTATTTTGGAATAGAGGCCAATCAGCCAACTAACTCTAAGGTTAGCCAACTGATTGAGGTAAATTGCCTTAAACCCAAGAGCAGTCAGCCAACTGACACTAAGGTCAGCTTATTGACTTATAGAGAAACCTTAGACTTGTTTGTGAAACTTAAAAGTGTCAGTTAACTAACCTAGGGTTTGTCTCTTTGTGTGATCTAAGTTTGTTTTGGTGTGTACTTTGATGTGTTGTATAATACAACACTTAGCTTGGATTGCTTTCCTTGTTGCTTGAAAAATAGGCTCATGATATGTGATATGCAGTATGCTACATGTGAATGTTTGAAAAATTGGTATATTGAAATTGGTATTTTGAAAATCTGAGCATAAAGCTATTAAGTGTGAAACATGATTTTTGAAATGTCTTGACCATGTATGCTTATGATCACATGAATAAATGAAAAATTGGCATCTATGAGAAGTGTATGATAAAACTTCAACGTGAATATCTAAGATGTATATTGGTATCCATGAATATATCACTTGATATTTTTAGCAATACAACATAATTATGAGCATTGGTAAAATTGTCATGATCTTGGTATTTGAATGATGCATTATGCATGACAAATATAATTTTTTTTAAGTATTTTTTTTCACAAATATGAATGTTGGGCACCATATGCATGATTGGAAATTCAAAGATGTCACAACACATATGAAATAAGAATGCCCAATATGAAATATTATATTCAATTTTGGCATGATTGAGAAGTGTGTGATCATTTGTTCATCTGAATGTTTACCCTTTTTGATTGATGTCAAAAGGGGAAGTAGTATTTGAGCAAAAAATTTGGCATGATTGAGAGCATGATATTGAATTTTGAGCATGTTGAGCATGATAGTGAAAAATCATATTTAAGCATGTTAAGCATGATAAGTATGAAAAAATTGAGCAATAAGCATCATTGGTCTTGAATCTACAAATTGTTAAAATAATGCTTATTGTAAGGAGGAGTAGAATAATGCTAGTTGTAAAGGGGAGATTTTTTTTTTTAACGCTTATTCATATTTTTTGCTCCTCATTTTTCATCATAAAAAAAAGGGAGATTGTTGGCCTAACTAGGCTTTTCAATCTTATTTTGATGATGACAAAATGAAGGATGCTTTAACATGTGGTGTTGAGTGATTTGATTTCAGATCTAGGTAAAAGGACACTCACGGTTGATAAGTTGAAGATTAATGTCAATCTAGTGGAAGCTCCTCAGAATATTGAAGCAATGAACGACAAATAAAGAGGTTAAAAGGCCAAGAAAATCTTAAATTCAAAAGTGAACCTCGAGAGACTGAAGGAGGCTGAAGGACTTAGTGAATAAGGAGAACATGATTAGAAAGATTGTTGTAAGTACTTCAAAGTCAATGCGATTTAGATATGTGAAACTCGTTAAGAATCAAAAACCTAGGGATCATTATTTGAAAAACTCTTAAAAATGTTTTTAAAATGTTCCAATTAAGTTTTTCAAGTAAACTACAGTTTTAAAGATTGTCAAAATTGAGAATTTTTTACTTGTGGGAAGATTGTCAAAATTAAGAATGTTTGAATTTCAAACTTGCGGGAAGATTGTCAAAATTGAGAATTTTTTACTTGTGGGAAGATTGTCAAAATTAAGAATCTTTAAATTTCAAACTTATGGGAAAATTTTCAAAATTAATTTTATAATTTAATATATTTTTTGAAAAGTTACCTAAATGGAAGATTTTCAAAATTAATTCTATAATTTAATATTTTTTTAGAAAAAGTTTACCTAAAAGGAAGATTTTAAAAATTAATTATATAATTTAATACTTTTTGAAAAGTTACCTAAATGCTTCATGTTAAATGAGGAAACTTTTCTTTGAAAATGTCTATAAATACCTCATTTGAGCAGTGAAAAAAATATACAAGCAAAAGTAGCAAAAAGATCAAACGAACAATACGCCAAAGTTATATACGATCCCTGCACTGAAATTCTCCTAAAAGTTTTTGTGTGCTCACATCATTTCATTGGAGAAGAACTATACGATATTGGTGGATTGACAAACAAGAGATTGGTTCCGAGTTCTATTCAAATTTTTTTTTTTAAGAACCAGTAGTGACTTCTAAACTTTTAAAGCTTCATATTTTTTATTTAGCTTTGGTTTTTTAAGTACAATTTATAATAGAGTTTGTACAACTTGCTCTGAATTATGAGAGTGTTTTTATACACAGATCTATTTCTTTCATCTTGATCTTTGACAGTTCAAAGGTTTGTTGGATCGTTGGACCAAGCACAAGTTGTTGCTTAGAGAGGTTTCTCTTCTTAAAAAATAGGTAATTGTTGTAAGATTTTTGTTCCACCCGGAAGGAACAAGGTATAGTGAATTCCTTAGGTGGTTGACCTAAGGCGAGAACGTAGGCTAGGGTAAGCCGAACCTCGTAAAAGTGGTGGTGTCACTCTCTTTCCCTTACTCTCTTTTACATTTCAACAACAATATAACTTGTGTGAATGTTTTAATATTTTTAATCATAAAGTAACGCATATTGGAAATTAAATAAACCCAAAGTCTAATTTGTTTTTGGGCTTGCAGAAACCGAAAGGGAGTACGTTGGTTAATCAATTTTTTGTAGAAACCAAAAGGAAGTACGTTGATTGGTTAACATCCCAAAACCTATTAGCTAAAGGTTTATTTAAATTCTAATATTAAAAAGGTTCTTGGATGTCATTTTAATGTTCAAATTCAAAATCCAACTACAAGAACTTTACATTCATATTCAGGGTCACTAAATATTCCAAATTGATTTCTTGGTGTATGGTTGTTTTTTTTGAATAGTTGATTGAATGATTGTGGTTGTTGTGATTGTGGATTAATTAGAGGAAATAGGCGTTTGTGTGGATTGCCCAGTTAACAAGAATACAAGAAAGTCTTAAAAGATTATAAAAAGGAATGAAAAGGATCTAAGGGATTTTTAAAAGACCCAATTCACCCCCCCTCTTGGGACTATACCTTAGGTTTCAGTGGACATAATCGAGCATTTAATTAAAATTATGACCTTTAATGCATAAATTTGAATGCCGAATTACCCTATTTTTGACGCGTAATCACACCCTCAACTAACGTTTTGTTAGTCTCTAGAAAATAACGTGAATGCATTCAAACCAAGGGAGTGGCAACTAAAATTCCAATACTTATGAAAATTACATGCCATGAAAATATGCATACTCAATTTAGGAATACATGACACAGATTAACTCAAGTTACGTATCAATTGAGAGATTTATATACCATTTAGTAAAACAACCAAGATAATGGAGTGTAACAAAGCTCACATGTCATAAGAATGAGGCTAAAATTCCAAGATTGACTACCAATAGACATTAGCGGTTTCCATCACCATTAATCAGTCTAAGACAACCGCACGGTCTTACTCTAATTCAAAACCATTGTATTAGCGGCTTTCACACTATAACAATTTAAAAGACACCCACTTTCTTGATTAGTTAGAAACCTGGTAGTAGGTCATGCTACTACAAGGTACCCACTTTTTGTTTAGTTAAGACCCCGGTAATAGGTAGCCCTTTCCAATACACAATCACTTCCTTTTTTTTTTTAATTTAATTTTTTTTTTCTCTTTTCCTTTTGGCAATTAATCCCTGGCTTGTTTCTTATTTTCATTTGCTTCAAACTTTTTTCTTTTATTTTCTAAGACATTAAGATATAGTTCATTAGAGTCCCAAACAACTGAAGTACATATCAACCAAAAATGGTCTAAGGTAGTCGTTCTAAGTTTTCTAACCTGTGTAGTGTGTGTAGCAAGAGTCTCAACATCCTTCCCTTAGTTGAAACTAAGTGAAATGGATAAAAATCTCTTTTGATTTAAACTTTGATTACACTACATCCTACATGTTCCATATCCTTAAAAAAAAAATTGGCATGTAACATTCATAAATGAGGAATTTAGCATGCTTTTAGCTCCATAACAGTATTTTCCCAAGGTAAACCAACACATGTTTAAAGCATGCAAACCATAGGGTAAATTCTCTTCCACCCCCCAATTAGAATGTAGCATTGTCCTCAATGATGCACGAGAAATGAAAGAACTTACTCAAGAGAGCAGTTAAAAGTAAAGCAAAACAATTGTAAGACGAGTAAAACAGTAAAGGAAAAATTACAAGACAAAAGAAAAAGAAGTACTTGAACCACTTTGAAAAGAACACAATCCTAGGGAATAAGAAATAATAACTTAAAAAACAAAAGAAAACAATGAGAAAAATAAAAATACAAATAAAAAACTACATTAAGTGGGATCAAGCAGATGTAGAGTAGATTCCTCAGGTGCAAAGTTGGAGATAAAAGGCTTGAGCCTTTGACCATTAACATTAAAAACGTTACCATTGTGAGGATTTAGAATCTCTACAGCACCATAAGGAAAAATAGTCTTTACCACAAAAGGTCCACTCCATCAAGACCTTAACTTACCAGGAAACAAGTGCAATCAAGAGTTGTACAATAACATATGTTGGTTGAGCTCAAAAGTCTTACGCTAAATGTGCTTATCATGGAAGTTCTTCATTCTTTCCTTGGACAATTTAGAATTGTTGTAAGCATGCATCCTCGGCTCATCCAAAACAAATAACTGCAATTTTCTCACGCAACCAGCATCATCTATGTTAAAATTACAGTGCTTAATAGCCCAATGCACCCTATGTTCTAGCTCTACAGGCAAGTCTTACCATACACTAATTTATATGGAGACATGCCCAAAATGGTTTTAAAAGCTATGCTATAGGCCCACAAGCTATCCAACAATCTCAAAGACCAATCCTTCTTGTTTGGGTTAACAGTTTTCTCAAGGATGTTTTGAATTTCCCTATTTTCTTGTTCAGCTTGTCCATTGGTTTGAGGGTGGTAAGCAGTAGAGATTTTGTGATGGATACCATACTTCTTCAATAAGGCCAAAACATGTTTGTTGCAAAAGTGCGTGCCTTGATCCCTGATTATGGCTTTAGGCATGCCAAACCTTGTAAAAATATTTTCTTTCAAAAATTTTATAACCACTTGATGGTCCTCAATTCTTCAAGGGATTGCCTCAACCCACTTAGAAACATAAATAATAGCAAGAGAAATGTATAAATAGCCATAAGAAGAAGGAAATGGTCCTATGAAATCTATACCCCAACAATCAAAAATTTCAATCACTAATATAGGTTGCAAAGGCATCATGTTTCTCCTAATGATTCCCCCTAATTTTTGACAAGGTTCACCAGCTTTACAGAAACTCAAAGCATCCTTAAACATACTTGGCCAATAAAGCCCAGTTTGAAGAACTTTAGCCATTCTTTTGTGGGTGGAAAAATGCCCACGACAAGCTTCTGTGTGGCAAAAATTTAAAACACCATAAATTTCATTGTTAGGCACACACTTCCCAATGATTTGATCTAAACAATATTTAAAGAGATAAGGATCATCGTAAAAGAAATTTGTAGCTTCAATATTCAACCTTTTGATGTCCTGAGCATTCCAACAAGGTGGAGTTTTCCCTATGACCAAGAAATTCATAATATCAGCATACCATGGTAAAGATTCAACTGCAAATAATTGTTCATCAGGAAAATAATCAAAAACTAAAGAAAACTTCTTAGAAACTTTTGATTGAAGCCGAGAAAGGTGATCTGCCTCCACGTTTTCCACTCCTTTTTTATCTTTTATTGTGAGATCAAATTCTTGTAGCAAGAGTATCCATCTTACCAGCCTTGGCTTAGTGTCCTTTTTTGACAGTAGAAATTTCAGAGCTGCATGGTCTGTGAATATTATGACAGGAGAACCAAGAAGATAAGATCTAAACTTATCCAATACAAATATTATAGTTAGTAGTCCTTTTCTATGGTGGAATAGTTCTTCTGTGCAGCATTTAAAGTCTTACTAGCATAGTATATGACATATGGTAGTTTATCTCTTCATTGTCCAAGAATAGCCACCATAGAAAAATCACTTGCATCACACATTAATTCAAAAGGAAGTGACCAGTCAGGAGATCGAATGGTACGTGTAGTGGTGAGACATGTTTTTAGTTTATCAAAACCATTTTGACACTCTTAGGTCCATTCAAATTTAACATCATGCATCAAAAGTTTGCAAAGAGGTTTAGAGATAAAGCTAAATTTCCTTATGAATCTTCTATAAAAACCAGCATGCCCTAAAAGTGATCTAACATCTTTCTCATTGTTAGGTGTAGGCAAATTTGAAATCAAGTCTATTTTAGCTTTATCCACCTTTATGCCTCGAGAAGATACAATGTGCCCCAAAACTATTCTTTGTTGGACCATGAAGTGGCATTTTTTCCAATTTAACAACAATTGCTTTTCTTCACATATTTTCAAAACAACCTACAAATTAAACAAACACGCATCAAATATTTTTCCAAAAACTGAAAAGTCATCCATGAATACCTCTACACTGTCCTCAATCAAGTTGCTAAAAATACTTAATATGCATCTTTGAAAAGTAGTCGGGGCGTTGCATAGACCAATGGCATTCTCCTGAAGGCAAAAGTTCCAAAGGGACAAGTGAAGGTAGTCTTCTCTTGGTCCTCTAGAGCTATTTCTATTTGATAATAACTAGAGAATCCATCTCAAAAACAATAATATTCATGCCCTGCCAATTTTTCTA